>NC_134852.1:16205000-16245000 GCF_049852395.1 Peromyscus maniculatus bairdii | reverse complement strand
TATAGATAGGCAGTGAAGAGGAAGTGATGTGGCTGGGCTTAGGGCCAATGAGAAGGCAGAACAGGAAGCCTATAAAAGCAGAGGTTAGACAGGAAGAAGCTCCCTCTGTGAAAGCTACAGCGGGCTGGTAAGGTAAGGCCCCTGGTGGCTTTTTGTTATTTCTCTCATCTCTTCGGCTATTACCCCTGTATTTGGCTCTGTGTTTCTGATTTAATAAGACTCTTTAGAAATTCGTCTACAAACAATTACTTGCAGAACAAAAGCAGTTGTCAAAACTTTAGCAAAAAAAGCTGGAGCTTGAGTTAGAAGAAGCTAAGGCACAACTGGCAGTATCTCTTAGCATTCAGCAGGAGACAGCCAACTTGGGTGCTGGATCAGCACCATCTAAATTACGTGTTCCACAGATACCCACCATGGCCTTTAACACTCCCCATCAGGTTCCTGTAAAACCTGACAAAAGCCGTCCAGGTCCATCCTTACAAATTTGAGAACTGAAAGGAACTACCCGGGATCCCCGTCTTAACAGGAGGAGCCAACATTTTTCCCATGGCAAAGAGCAGAGTCATAGGAAGGAATCTGTAATGAACACATTCAACAAGGCTGATGTTAAAACAGGTCAAACTGTCCCCTCTGAAAAACTCAATTCGGCCAAGCAAGAAACAAGTGAATCAAGTGAAAGAATAACCAAGCAAGAACTTGAGCAGTTAGATTCTAAATCTGAATCTAAATCACCTTTGAAAAACAAATTATCCCACCCCAAAGACTTGAAAAGTCAAGAATCAGAATGGATGAGGTTGTGCGATATGAACAAGAGAGATCCAATTATAAAAATGTATCTTCAGGATAGAGCTGAGGGCAAAGATGAAGATGTCAAAGAAAAGAGAAGAACTGCAGAGAAAAAGGATAAAGATGAGCACATGAAATCATCTGAACACAGGCTGATTGGAGGTGGAAGTCAAATCATAAATGGCATTGTGCAAACACAGGACATGGTTACAGAAGAATTGGAAAACCAGGGGACAAAACCAGGGAGATCAAACACTCGAAAGAGATCAAGATCGAGGTCACCTAAGTCTTGGTCACCAACTATACATTCCCCAAAGGGAAGAGATAAATGGTCACCCAAAGAAAGGCAGAAAAGTATGTTTCCAACTTTGGCCCCCACAGCTGGAAAGATGCATCAGTCAGGACTTCCACAGTCACATAGGGAAGAAAGAAATGTTAAGAAAAGTGCTAAGCAGGATGTTCGAGATCCCAGACTGCTGAAAAAGATGCATGAAGGTCGGCCTCAAGAAACTGCAAGTAAACATTCTATGAGGTCAGATGCTGAGCCAAAAGAGAATATAGAGAATTGGCAAAGCTCTAAGTCTGCAGAAAGATGGAAATCTGGTTGGCAAGAAAGTCAAAGCTTCCAACAGTGTGATGACCAGAGTAAAGCACCTCATCTAAGGCAAAAGGAGAGCTGGTCAAGCACTAAAGGAATCTTGTCACCTGGAAGCCCAAAGCAGCCCCATGGAGCAAGGGTAGATGCCAATCTTGAGATTCCTAAAGACTTAACTCTTGCAAGCCAAAGAGAATTCCTTCAAAAGACGAGTGAACGTTTAGCTTCCGGTGGAATTACACAGGATGAGTTCCTTGGTGTTGTGCATCAATTTCAACAGCTTTTTGAGGATCAAGATGGTGGAGGAGAGGAGCAGACATCTCCCTTCAATGATGGATTTCCACTTAAGCGACCTAGATATGAAGATTCAGATAAAGCGTTTGTAGATGGCCCAGCATCAAGATTTGTTGGCCTCCAAACAAATGAGCGGCTTCCAGCCTTAGCTGCAGACCGACCATTATTTGATGGGCCTGGTAAGCCATCTGTGAAGAGAGATGGCCCAGCCAAGATAATTTGTGAAGGACCTAATAAATTAAGCCCTAGAATGAATGGACCTCCTACAGCAGGTTCTTTTCGGTTTGATGGGTCACCAGGACCAATGGGAGGAGGAGGCATTATGCCATTCCAAGGACCAAAAGGTCAGTTTGGAGGTGGGGGCCCTTTGAGATTTCAAGTTCCTCCAGGACCAGTAGGAACACCTCTGTGGTGTGGAGGGACAATTGGTCAAGGAGGACGAGGAGGACACGGTCGAGGAGGACGCGGTCGACCAGGACGAGGACGAGGACGAGGAGGAGGCAGTATTCGATTTGAAGGTTCAACTCGTGTGACTTTTCAGGGATCTACAGGTGTTAGGAGATTTGAAGGACCAGGGAGTAAGCCTGGGGGTGGTCTGAGGTCTGAGTGCCCTCATGGACAGAGCGTGGGTAGTCTCAGATTTGAGGGGGATCATGGTCCATCAGGGGCAGCAATTAGGTTTGATGGGCCTCATGGTGAGCCAGGTGGTGCTATCAGATTTGAGGGCCCTTTGCTACAGCAAGCTGCTGGAATGAGGTTTCAGGGTCCCCAGGGTCAGTCCGTAGCTGGTCTGAGATTGGAAGGATATAATCAACTAGGTGGGAACCTTATTTCTGAGGGACCACATGGCCAACCAGGTGTTGGGATCAGGTTTGAAGGACCTTTAGTACAAAAGGGAGGTGGAATGAGGTTTGAGGGTCCTGAACCAGGAGGTGGCCTGAGAATTGAATCACCTCTGGGTCAAGGTGGTCCCCGATTTGAAGGTTGTCACTCTCTAAGGTTTGACGGACAGCCAGGTCAGCCATCACTTTTGCCAAGATTGGATGGAACACAAGGCCAGCCAGGTCCTAGATTGGCAAGAACTCTTCAGCCAGGTCCACAGAGATTTGCTGGGCCACCTGGACAGCAGGTTCAACCGAGATTTGGTAGTGTACCTCCAAGATTTCATGGGCCACAACAGGAGCAAGCATCAAGACCTGATATTCCTCTCGGTCTGCAAGGTCCCCAATATGACATCCATCCTTCACAAAGGCTTGAATCTTTCAATCAGACTGGCCCATATAATGACCCACCTGGCAATGCTTTGAATGTTCCGTCTGAAGGACTACAATTCCAAAGGCATGAACAGATATTTGATACACCTCAAGGACCAAACTGTAATGGACCTCATGGCCCTGGAAACCAGAATTTCCCAAATGCCCTTACCAGAGCTTCAGGACACTCTTTTGATGAAAAGAATCTTCAGAGTTCTCAGTTGGGAAACTTGGGCAATTTACCTAGTCCGATGTCAGGAGGAGATATTCAGCCATCTCAAAAGGTTGTGACTGGTGTTGCTCAGCCAGTAGCATTTGGCCAAGGACAACAGTTTTTACCAGTTCATCCACAGAATGCTGGAGCTTTCATTCCAAATCCTTCAGGAGGTCTTCCTGAAGCATATCCTGATCATCATCTCAGTGAGGTGGGTGTAAATGAATTGTTTTCAAAACTGGTAAAAGCAGGAATTCTCAAATTGTCACAGCCTGATTCAACTGCAACCCAGGAAAAGGAGGCTGATGCTCAGCATCCCCCTGAAGAGGGGAAGGATGAGAATGAAGATCAAGATGTTCCAGATCTCACTCATTTTACAACTGAAGAATTGAAACAACGTTATGACAGTGTCATAAACCGGCTGTACACTGGGATTCAGTGTTCTTCTTGTGGAATGAGGTTTCCGACATCCCAGAGAGATGTTTATGCAGATCACTTGGACTGGCATTATCGGCAAAATAGAAGTGAGAAAGATGTTAGCAGAAAGGTCACTCATAGACGTTGGTACTGCAGTTTAACAGCCTGGATAGAATTTGAAGAAATAGCTGATCTGGAAGAAGGTGCAGAACGCCGGTGTTTCGAAAAGGTTCATCAAGAGGTTGTCCTCAAATCTCAGGAGGCTGCTAAAGAAAAGGAGTTCCACAGTGTCCCTGCTGGACCAGCTGGAGCACTTGAGAGTTGTGAAGTCTGTCAAGAACAATTTGAACAGTACTGGGAAGGAGAGGAGGAAGAATGGCACTTAAAAAATGCTATTGGAGTAGACGGAAAGATTTACCATCCATCGTGTTATGCAGGTGACCAAAACACATCTTCTTTTGCTTGTACACCATCTGCCATCAAGACGCCAGTTGAAAACCCTTGGAACATTATGTTGAACACTGTCAAAAACGATTTGCAAGAACCCCGTGAAAGTCCCCAAGTTAAGGAAGAGCAAACAGATGCCCCACCAGCCTGTGCAGAAGAAAGTGTAGCAACCCCCACTGACATAAAAACAGAAGAGGACACAGTTGAGTCAGTTTAGATAAAATGAGAAAGTTATGGTTTTGGTTTTGTAACAAAGGCTGCTGTTGGACCTAGAAAGTGAAGCTTTTTTTATGTATTTAGAGACATCTCTATAAATTGACTAGCTGAGGCAGGGCCTCAGCTGTCATTTGGTTTATAAATAGGTTTTAGTATTTGCATTTGCTACTTCCTGCATGGTTTCAGGTGCTTGTTGTGGGAAAGTTCTCTAGATGAGTGCAAATTTACCCAAATGAAATTGTATGTGTAAAAATGTGCGATTTTCACTTGTGAACTGTAAATTTAAATAAAAACATTTTGCCCTACTAAAACAGTTGAGTTCATGTCCTCATCCTTGTGCGACTCCAACATTCCTCCATCCCACCCCTCTGAAGAAGCTGTGACACTACATTCTCACATAAGTGTTTGGTACAAGACTCATCTGTGTTGTGAGCTCACACACATCACACTGCAGACGCTGAGGCAGTGTTCATCCTGAGCACAGGCCACTGTCCCTGTCCAGACCAGGCTCTTGGGTCCACCAAGGCCTCTGGTGACCAGACACTTCCCAGATTGGCATGGCATTGTCTGCCCTGACTGCCTCAGCACTGTGTTGTCCCTGAACAGTGGGGACTGTGTGGGGATACTTCCTGATAGACACAGCCATGCTTCTGCCCCTTGGCCTGGACTGTGTCTGCTGACACCGTTGTTGCTTCTGGTACTGGAGGTAGAATCTGGGGCACATCTACAATGTACAGAATAGCCCACAAGAGCAGATTCTCCTCTGCAAATGACCATGGCCAAGGCCAAGAAGCCTTGACCTGGACAAAATGGGATCAAATAACCATCAGATTTCCCTTGGTCTCTGGAGTATTCTTTGCATGATCCAAAGCATATTTTAAATTATTTAATAAAAAAAACAGTAGCAGCAGAGAATAGACACATTTATCCTCAGGGAGACCTCAAGCAGAGAGCAGAGTGAAACCTTGAGATTCACACATCCAACTACTGACAATGTAAAAACAAGTTTTATGCACCACCACACTCTGCGGCAAAAAATATCTTAAGATTAACACAGCTCGGCCTAGCTGTGGTGACATATGCATTTAATCCCAGCACTCTGGAGGCAAAGCCAGGTGGACCTCTGTGAGTTTGAGGCCAGCCTGTTCTACAAAGTGAGATCCAGTAAAGGCACCAAAACTACACAGAGAAACCCAGTCTCAAAAAAAGAAAAACAAACAAATTGGGTTGGAGACGTTAAGAGTGCTCATTGTGCTTTTTTTTTTTTGGTTGGGAGACTTTCAATTTCTATTTCCTTAGGGGTTATTAGACTATTTAAATAGTTTATCTGGTCTTGATTTAACTTAGGTATGTGGTTCCTATCCAGAAAATTGTCCATTTCCTTTAGGTTTCCCAGTTTTGTGGAGTAGAGGTTTTTGAAATATGACCTGATAATTCTCTGGATTTCCTCAATGTCTGTTCTTATGTCTCCCTTTTCATTTCTGATTTTGTTGATTTTGATTCTCTCTCTCTGTCTTTTGTTTAGTTTGGTTAAGGGCTTATCTATGTTGTTGATTTTCTCAAAGAACCAACTCTTTGTTTCATTATTTTTTTGTATTGTTCTCTTAGTTTCTATTTTATTGATTTCACCTCTCACTTTGATAATTTCCTGGCGTCTATTCTTCCTTGGAGACTTTGCTTCTTCTTGTTCTAGACTTTTCAGGTGTGCTGTTAAGTCACTAGTGTGAGATTGCTCCATCTTCTTTATGTGGGCATTTAGTGCTATGAATGTTCCTCTTAGCACTGCTTTCATAGTGTCCCATAAGTTTGGATATGTGGTGTCTTCATTTTCATTGATCCCTAGGAAGACTTTAATTTCTTTCTTTATTTCTTCCTTAACCCATTGGTGATTCAGTTGAGCATTATTCAGTTTCCATGAGATTATAGGTTTTCTGTAGTTTTTGTTGTTGTTGAAATCTAACTTTCAACCATGGTGGTCTGATAGAACACAGGAGGTTATTCCAATTGTTTTGTTTCTGTTGAGATTTGCTTTGTGGCCAACTATGTGGTCAATTTTAGAGAAAGTTCCATGGGGTGCTAAGAAGAAGGTATATTCTTTTTTGTTAGGATGGAATGTTCTATAGATATCGATTAAGTCCCTTTGAGTCATAACATCAGTTAAGTCCTTCATTTCTCTGATAAGTTTTGATTTGGGAGATCTGTCCAGTGGTCAGAGTGGGGTGTTGAGATCTCCCACTATTAATGTGTGGGTTTTTTTATGTGGTTTAAGCTTTAGTAATGTTTCCTTTACATATGTGGGTGCCCATATGTTTGGGGCATAAATGTTCAGAATTGAAACTTCATCTTGGTGGATCTCAGAAAGACAAATATGGTATATACTCACTCATAGGAGGATACTAGATGTGGAACTCACATCACCAGGGAGGCTACCTGGAAAACAGGACCCCAAGAAAGACACGAGGATCACCCAATGACATAGAAATGGCTGAGATCTACAGGAACAACCTGGACATGAGTGGGAGTAATGAAGGGTGAGGGTCAAGGGAAAGAGAGCCTGTGGGAACGTGAGATCCCAGCTGGATGAAGAACAGAGAGGGAGAACAAGGCATAGGCAACCATGGTAAATGAAGACCACATGAGAAAAGGAAGAAACAAAGTGCTAAATAGGCCCACAGAAATCCACAAAGATACCCCCACAATAGACTGCTGGTAATGGTCGAGAGACAGCCAGAACTGACCTACTCTGGTGATGGGATGGCCAAACACCCTAATAGTTGTGCCAGAAACCCCATCCAAGAACTGAGGAATCTGGATGCAGAGATCCATGGCTAGGCCCCGGTGGAGTCTAATTAGCGAGATAGAGGAGGGTTTATATGAGCAAGAATTGTTGAAACCAAGGTTGAATAAAGCACAGGGACAAATAGCCAAATGAATGGAAACACATGAACTATGAACCAAAGGCTGAGGGGCCCCCAACTGGATCAGGCCCTCTGAATAGGTGAGACAGTTGATTGGCTTGATCTGTTTGGGAGGCATCTAGGCAGTGGTACCGGGTCCTGTGCTCATTGCATGAGTTGGCTGTTTGAAACCTGGGGCTTATGCAGGGACACTTGGCTCAGTCTGGGAGGAGGGGACTGGACCTGGCTGGACTGAGTCTACCATATCGATCTCAGTCCTCGTGGGAGGCTTTGCCCTGGAAGAGGTGGAAATGGGGGGTGGGCTGGGGGAAGGGGAGGGGGGCAGAAGGGGGGAGAACAAGGGAATCCGTGGCTGATATGTAGAACTGAATGGTATTGTAAAATAAAATAAAAGGGGAAAAAAAGAGTACTGACTGCTCCTCCATAGGTCCTGAGTTCAATTCCCAGCAACCACATCGTGGCTCACAACCATCTGTAATGAGATCTGGTGCCATCTTCTGGTGTGGAGGCGTACATGCGGCAGAACACTGTATACATAATAAATAAGCAAATCTTTAAATAACAAACAAACAAACAGAGGAACAAAGATTGGCCTAGCAAGCAAGCAGACATCTGACAAGGAACATGCATGTCTCTGCCTTGACCTTGGGGATTAAAATTAATCAAATCCTTGTATGGAAGGACAGAATTGCGGTTATCTCCAATGCTCAACCTCCCACACCTCCACTGGCCACCCAGGAGGCCACCATGACTTGGCTCCAATCTGAAATTTCAACAACTCTATTGGCAGAAATGGAGATAATCATGGGGGGGAAGTAAACAAGAGACAGAAATACAAATATTGAAGTATTTGCTTATATGTGGATATTGCCTCTTAAGTCAGTGATAACCGAGCTACAATCCACAGAATCACAGTTGGTAGGTCCAGAGTAAGGGCCTGAGAGAATAAATAGATATCCTTAGGAAGGGGAAATAAAATAAATAGATATGGATGAAAGAGGGGGAGGGTTGAGAGGATAGAGTGGGAAAGGGAGGGGAGAGGGAGTTGTGGGGGAGGATATAGGGAGAGACAAGTAAAATTTGAGGACTAGTATGAAATCCTAACAGCAGAAATTTCCTATAATATATACATATATGAAGGCAATCTAGATGAATTGCCCATTAATGAGTGAGACAGAGCCCCAACTGACCATCACTTGTCACCCAGTGAAGCTTCCAGTACTGGGACTGGGTAACATCTAATTGAGTTGTTGTTCACGGGGTCCCATGGGAATCCCCATACAACCAAGGTGTTACCAAGACCATAGCTTGCTCTTGACAAACAGGCAGCAAGCCCACATTGCTGAAGACAACACCTACACAGCTCAATGAACAAGGAGGAGTCAAGGTGGTGCCTACACAGAGCCTTCACCCCATCATTCCAAAACCTTTGGTACAAGAAGGCACTCTGGCTGCTATCAAAAGAGAATCATAAACCCAGCCTAGCCACAGACCCTTTGACCTACAATCTGTCCTGTTTGCAAAATATGCTAGGACAATGGGGGCACAGAGCTTGTGGGAGTAGCCAACCAATAACTGATTTGACTCAAGCCCCCCTTCATGAGATAGAAGCCATGCCATCATTGTTTGGTGACAAAGAACTAGAGATACATAGTCCAGAGTCCTAGGGTAAAACCACATATTACTGTTGTAAAGAAAGGAAAGATACAGTGATAAACTCACTGCTAATGACATTCTGCTGTACTCATAGATCAGTGCCTTGCTCAGCCATCATTAGAGAAGCTTCCTCCTGTTCAGATGGGAGCAAATATAGAGACCCACAGCCAGATATTACACAGAGACTGAGAGATCTTGGAACACTCTGCCCTAAATGTGATGTTTCCTAGCATTCTGTCCCCTCAGAGATCAGGGAACATTTTGGAAGAGGAGCAGGTAAATGTGTAAGACCCAGAGGGGATGGAGGACATCAAGAAAACCAGGCCTTCTAACCCTACATGTTCAAAGCTCATATGAACTCACAGAGACTGAAGAAGCCAGCCCAGGGCCTGCCTGGGAATCCATCCGGCTCTCTGTGTACACATTATATAATCCAGTTTACAGGTTACTTTTTTTTTTTTTTTTTTTTGGTTTTTCGAGACAGGATTTCTCTGTGTAGCTTTGCGCCTTTCCTGGAACTCACTCGGTAGCCCAGGCTGGCCTCGAACTCACAGAGATCCGCCTGCCTCTGCCTCCCAAGTGCTGGGATTAAAGGCGTGCACCGCCACCAATGCCCTGCATACAGGTTACTTTTATAGCAAATATATTTATTTTAATTTGCAGTTCACAAGTGAAAATCATACAGTTTTACACAGACAATTTCATTTGGTTAAATTTGCACTCATCTAGAGAACTTTCACACAACAAGCAGCTGAAACTGTGCAGGCAGTAGGAAATGCAAATACTAAAACCTATTTATAAACCAAATGATAGCTGAAGGCCCTGCCTCAGCTAGACAATTTATAGAGATAGATGTCTACAAATACATAAAAAATTCTTGAAATTCTAGATCCAACAGCAGCTTTTGTTACAAATACAAAACCATACTTTGAAATTTTTTTTTAAACCAAGTCAACTGTATCATTTTCTGTTTGAATGTCAGTGGGTGTTGCTACACTTTCTTCTGCACAGGCTGGTGGGGCATCTGTTTGCTCTTCCTTAACTTGGGGACTTTCACAGGGTTCTTGCAATTCGTTTTTGACAATGTTCAACATAATGTTCCAAGGGTTTTCAACTGGCGTCTTGATGGCAGATGGTGTACAAGCAAAAGAAGATGTGTTTTGGTCACCTGCATAACACGATGGATGGTAAATCTTTCTGTCTACTCCAATAGCATATTTTAAGTGCCATTCTTCCTCCTCTCCATCCCAGTACTGTTCAAATTGTTCTTGACAGACTTCACAACTCTCAAGTGCTCCAGCTGGTCCAGCAGGGACACTGTGGAACTCCTTTTCTTTAGCAGCCTCCTGAGTTTTGAGGACAATCTCTTGATGAACCTGTTCAAAAAACTGGCTTTTTCAACGTTCTTCCAGATCATCTATTTCTTCAAATTCTATCCAGTCTGTTAAACTGTATTACCAATGCCTATGAGTGATTTTTCTGCTAACATCTTTCTCAGTTCTATTTTGCCGATAATGCCAGTCCAAGTGATCTGCCTAAACATCTCTCTGGGATGTCGGAAACCTCATTCCACAAGAATAACACTGAACCCCAGTGTACAGCCGGTGTATGACACTGTCATAACGTTGTTTCAATTCTTCAGTTTTAAAATTAGTGAGATCTGGAATATCTTGATCTTCATTCTGATCCTTCCCCTCTTCAGGGGGAGGCTGGGTATCAGCCTCATTTACCTGTGTTCTAGCTGAATCAGGCTGTGACAATTTGAGAATTCCTGCTTTTACCAGTTTTGTAAACAATTCATTTACATCCACCTCACTGAGATGATGATCAGGATATGCCTTAGGAAGACCTCCTGAAGGATTTTGAATAAAAGTTCCAGCATTCTGTGCATGAACTGGTAACAATTGTTGTCCTTGGCCAAAAGCTACCGGCTGAGGAATACCTATCAGAACCTGTTGAGATGTCTGAATATCTCCTCCAGGCATTGGACTAGGTAAATTGCCCAAGTTTCCCAACTGAGAACTCTGAAGATTCCTTTCATCAAAATAGTGTCCTGAAGCTCTGTTAAAAGCATTTGGGAAATTCGGGTTTCTAGAGCCATGAGGTCCATTAAAATTTGGTCCTTGATGTGTATCAAATATTTGTGCATGTCTTTGCAACTGTAGTCCTTGAGATGGCACATTTAAAGCTTTGCCAAGTAGGTCATTATATGGGCCAGGCTGATTGAAATATTCAAGCCTTTGTGAATGATGATTGTCTTGTTGGGTACCTCGCAGAGCAATAAAAATGTCAGATCTTGATGCTTGCTCTTGTTGTGGCCCATGAAATCTTTGAGGTACACTATCAAATCTCAGTTGAACCTGCTGTCCAGTGGCCCAGCAAATCTCTGTGGACCTGGCTGAACAGTTCTTTCAAATCTGGGACCTGGCTGGCCATGTGTTCCATCAAATCTTGGCAAAAGTGACGGCTGACCTGGCTGTCCATCAAATCTTAAAGAGTTACAACCTTCCAATCTTGAACCACCTTGACCCAGAGGTGATTCAATTCTCAGGCCACCTCCTGGTACAGGACCCTCAAACCTCATTCCACCTCCCTGTTTTACTAAAGGTCCTTCAAACCTGATCCCAAGCCCTGGTCGACCATGTGGTCCCTCAGACATATCATTCCCACTAAGTTGATTATGTCCTTCCAATCTCAGACCAGCTACAGACTGACATTGGGGACCCTCAAACTTCATTCCATCTCCTTGCTGTAGCAAAGGGCCCTCAAATCTGATAGCACCACCTGGCTCACCATGAGGACCATCAAACCTAATTGCTTCCCCTGATGGACCATGACCCCCCTCAAATCTAAGTCTACCTACAGGCTGACATCGTGGATTATCAAATCTAAGACTACCCACAGGCTTTCCATGAGGGCCTTCAGACCTCAGATCACCCAAAGGCTTACCCCCAAATCCTTCAAATCCCGAACCACCTGTGGATCCCTTAAAACTGACACTAGGTAAACTTTCAAATCGAAAACTTCCGCCGCCACTGCTGCCTCCTCCACCTCCTAGAACAATTGTCTTTTCAAACCACAGAGGTGTTGCTACTGGTCCTCGAGAAACTTCAAATCTCAAAGGGCACCCACCTCCTAACTGACCATGTGGTGCTTCTAATCTCATAGGGCCTCCTCCCCCCATTTGTCCTGGTGACACATCAAACCGAACAGAACCCGGTGTAGGAGGTCCATCAATTCTAGGGCTTAATTTGTTAGGTCCTTCAAAAATCATCTTGGCTGGGCCATCTCTCCTCACAGATGGCCTACCAGGCCCATCAAATAATGGTCCCTCTTCAACTAAAGCTGTAAGCCACTGATTTGTATTAAGGGCAGCAAATCTTGATGCTGAGCCATCTACAAATGCTTTGTCTGAATCTTCATATCTAGGTCGCTTAAGTGGAAAATGATCATTGAATGGAGATCTCTGCTCCTCTCCTCCACCTTGTTGATACTGAAAGAGCTGTTGAATTTTATGCACAACAACAAGGAACTCATCATGTCAAATTTCCCCAGAAGCTAAACGTTCACTTGTCCTTTGAAGGAATTCTCTCTTTTTTTGCCAGACTTATCTCTTTAGGAATCTGAAGATTGGCATCTACCCTTGCTCCATGGGGCTGCTTTGGGCTTCCAGGTGACAAGATTCCTTTAGTGCTTGACCAGCTCTCCTTATGCCTTAGATGAGGTGCTTTACTCTGGTCATCACACTGTTGGAAGCTTTGACTCTCTTCCCAGCCAGATTTCCATCTTTCTGCAGACTTAGAGCTTTACCAATTCTCTATATTCTCTTTTGGCTCAGCATCTGACTTCATAGAATGTTTACTTGCAGTTTCTTGAGGCCGATTTTCATGCATGTTTTTCAGCAGTCTGGGAACTTGAACATCCTGCTTAGTACTTCTCTTAACGTTTCTTTCTTCCCTCGAAGATGCTGAGAACTCTTCCATATGTGACTGTGTAAGTTCTGACTGTTGCGTCTTTCCAGCTTTGGAGGCCAAAGTTGAAAACATACTTCTTTGCCTTCCTTTGGGTGACCAAGACTTAGGTGACCTCGATCTTGATCTCTTTTGAGTGCTTAATCTCCCTGGTTTTGTCCCCTGTTTTTCTAATTCTTCTATAACCATGTCCTGTTTTTGTACAATGCCATTTATGATTTGACTTCTACTTCCAATCAGCCTGTGTTCAGATGATTTCATTTGCTCATCTTTTTCCTTCTGAAGCTCCAGGTTTTTCTGCTGAAGTTCTAACAACTGTTTTTGTTTTTCAAGTATCTCTTGCCTTATTAGCTGTACTTGAGTAAGATTCTTTTGTATGTCAGGTACATTTGGAGGGGTGGAAATACTGGGGGAGCTGACCACTGTACCAGGTGCTGAAGGCTCCTCAGGTGATTTATTTAAAAATTTGGGATTCACGTGGATACTACATGTCTTCACATTAGGCGGCAGAGGTTTAATAGGCCAAGTAGGATCTATTGAATTGACTCTGACATCCAAGGCATAAAGTTTCTTCATGGGGAATATTTTATCCCATGTGGAACGTAATTTAAATAATCTTTTTCTTGTATTTCCATCCACCTTTTCAAACACACAAGTAAATGTTGCAACTAGATTTTTAGTAAAGGCAGTGATATACTCTTTTCCAACGTTTTTCACAATAGAATCCATAATGTACATAAGAGGAAGTTTCTCTGAGGAAGGAGCCTTGGCCGTTTGGGCCTCAATGACAGAGACGATTTCCTTGGCGAAGGGCAGGTTCTCCTCAGCTACAATGGTCAGCATATTGATGTGCGGTTTGCTATTGAAAGTCAGGTCTTCCAGTGAAGACTGATAATCATGACAGATGTCTTCTAGTGTCCCAGCAGCCCCAGCCTTGGCCAGCATCTGCTCTGACATTGTGCCCAGGCAGCACTCCAAGGTCTGCTACCAACTAAGGTAAAGTTGCTGGACACCCCCACCCTTCTGAAGCCTGGGCCTTGCTCCCTGGTTCTCCTTAGGCTGGGGCTTCACTGCATGCAGATGTTGGAGGAAGGACAGGGGACCACCCAGTTGGAACCTCGGGGAAGAAAACTCACAGCCTCACCGGGAATCTCTGTCCACTTCCAGTTCTCTAGGAGTATCTGGATTCTGTTAAAGTTTCCTTTGCGGTATAAACTGGAGACCGGGTGTCTGCAGGAGTATCTGGATCCTGTTTCACTTTTCTGCCCTGTATCTGTTCAAGGTGTCATGACACATTCCTGAGATTCTTCCTGGAACTGAGCACAGCAGGTGGTCTAAGAAGGTGATCCTTTCCCTAAGATGAAACATGTAAGGTCAAGTCTGAGATGGTGGCCCTTACCCTAAGATGGATCCTGTGAAGTTAAGTCTAGACCTTTACACAGACATACATGCATGCAAAACAGCAGTTGCACAGTAAATAACAATAAATACATTTTAAAAAATTGGTGGGAGGTCATATCACACACCTTTGATTTGGGAGGCAAAGGAAGGTGAATCTCTGAGTTTGAGGCCAGCCAGCTCTATGGCGTGACTTCCAGAACAACCAGGGCTACCCAGAGAAACACTGTCTCAAAGAAACCAAACCAAACAAACACTGAACCATGAAGAGCATCACTTTAACCTTGGAGAAGAGAACGGTGCACACCCTGCTTCTAAATGTTTGAGATTCTGTCCTAATATGTTGTTGTTTGTTTTTTGTTTGCTGAGTTTTAATTGAGCTGTGAGTCTTTGTTATGGACAGAATTTAGGATTCCTCTATCAAGTATGTAAAGCTATTAAGCAATTGTGAAAAAAGATCCGTATTCTTCTTTTGCTTTTTAGATGTGCTAATTAACTTACACTCCGATGCCTTTTTCAACAGCCACTCAAAAATCTCAATTGCATGTAATTAAGAAATTCTAAGCAGTCTTATTAAAATAAGAAACACAAGAGCCAAATAAAGAGGTAAAAGCCTAGAGATAAGAGCAGTAGCCAAGAGCCAAGACCACATATTCTTACCACTTGCTGGCGTCTTTCCCCTGAGACACAGAGACCTTCTTCCTGTGCCCTCTCTTTTTATAGCCTTTCTGGTCTGCCTTCTGATTGGTTCTAAACCCAACCACATGACCTCCTCATCACTGCCTGTCTTTATAAACCACCAGGTCTCTATGGTTGATACTGGGATTAAAGGTGTGTGTCACCATGCTGCCTGTGTCCTTGAACCCACAGAGACTTTGCCTGCCAAGTGATCAGATTAAGGGTGTGTGCTACCACTCCCAGACTTCTGCTTAATGGCTTGCTCTTAGTTCTGATTCCCACACAACTTTATTTATTAACATACAAATAAAAGTCACATTTCAGCACAAATAAATTATCACCATATTTCTCCTTTCTAGTCTAATAAAAATAAAAAGAAAAACGTTATAACTAGTATAAAAAAGACTATATACAATAAGTACAATAACTATATACAATATGTACAAACAATAAATACTTAAACAATTTCTAGTCCATTTGCATCTGACAAACTCAGAGAAAATATTCCATTATCTATCCTATTTTGGCAAGTCCAAAATGTACCTGATTCACTTTCTATCCTAACTTATATTACTAACAGAACTATCTTATAATGTCTTTCAAATTTATACACTTACACCTCTTTAGTGAGTTTCTTTTCTGAAATTCTTAACAAGTAAAACTGTAATTATCTAACCTTTAAATATAACTATGACCGTATCTAGTTTTAACTCACTGTAACTATAACAATCTAATCTTCAATTTCCTCAGAGACCAAAGAAGGAAATAATATTACCTAAAAAACAGGAAGTACAAACAAGGGACTTTCAAAAAAAAATTGTGAGTTGACAGAAAGAGCCAGCTGCCTGGACAGTCACCTGAGGTTTCTTTGCAACATTGGGCCATCATCTTCAGCCTATATGCTTGGCATATCTGACAGACTTATTTGTGAAGTAGGATGTGCACAACGACTACAGTTTGACCTCACATTTGGTGAGAGTAGTCCATGTACCAGAAACATCAGAATTCCACTAGTGTCCTGTCATGATTCAGGGTTTTAAATTCAGAAAATTGTTGGTGTTTTTGGAAGTCAGCTGTCCATTCTCCTTGGCTTGTCGATGGCTTCATCTTGGCATCCGTTCTTCTCCGCATCCCATTTTTCTCCTCATCTCATTCATCATGGCTTCTGGGTGGCAACCATACCCAATGCTGTTTTGGTGACCAAGAACCAGAGATACATAGCCCAGAGTCCTAGAGTAAAACCCAATATTACTGTCATCAAAAAACTTTGGATGACTGTTCAGGCTGCCAGCTGTCTCTGTCTATGTCAAGACTTTTGAAGGTTGCTTGTGTCCTTCTCTCTTTCTCAGGTAATATTATATCCTTCTGAGGTCTTTGATGTAGGTGAAGACTAGATAGTTATAATGTCTTTAGTTATGATAAAATATAAGGTAAATATGAAACCTTAGACTCACAAATATAGGATAGATATCTTCTTTAATTTTGCCAAATAGAAAAAGACTAGATATTATGAATAGACTAGATATTGTAACTGTAATCCTTGCTTGATAATTGTTTTGTTATATGTAATTTTACTATGTTAAAGTTAAATCCTTCCTTTTTGAAAAAAAAGGAAAGGGGGAAGTGCTTGGATGATTGATTGATAAAGTGGTGATTGGTTAGTAACCAGGCAGGAAGTATAGGCAGGACAAGGAGAGAGGAGAATTCTGGGAGAGGAAGGATGAGTCAGGAGATGCTGCCAGCCACCACCATGAGAAACATGATGTAAGATACCAGTAAGCCACAAGCCACTGGCAAGGTCTATATTTATAGAAATGGGTTAATTTAAGATATAAGAACTAGGTATCAAGAAGCTTGCCACAGCCATACGTTTTAAAAGTAATATAAGTCTCTGTGTGCTGGAGTGGGTCCAAGTGGCTGTGGGACTGGTGGGTGAGAAAGATTTGTCCTGACCATGGGACAGGCAGGACAAGGAAAACTTCATATATATATATATATATATATATATATATATATATATATATATATATATATATATATCCAGTATGAAGCTGATTCTCCTGAATCAAGGCCTCTGGGATCTCAAACACTTGGACATCACTGTACAGAGGCCATGCTTGTTTTTGAAAATCAACGATGGAAATGGATTTCTTCACATTTATAAGTAACTCTCCCTTGACCTCTATATCCTGGATGTCTTTCAAGAGAATGAGTTGACTTAAGGGCTTGATAAGATCATCATAGGAAACTTTCTCCCATGGAATACTTTGTGTGAGCAAATTCTTTGCCAAGCTTGTAATCCCAAAGAGAGATTGTAAAATGGAATTCATGCAACAGGTATTTCTCATATAGAAGAAGCCTTCACATTTCAGTTGCTTTGCTTAAGTGTCAAGAGGAAACTTGACATTATTATTTGTTGGAGGTCTCCTGGCTAACCTTTGATCTACTTCTTTCATTAGAACCTGTTAGGGTTGGAAGAACAGTGTCACCTAAGTTAGTCCTCTTGCAAGAGTTGGTAGTGAATGAAAGTTCAAGTTACCAAATGTTCTGATTCTCTTGATCTCTTAAAGCCATTGGATTCTCTCCTTCACTTCTTTTATTCCTGGAGTTATAGGTCTGGGATTTCTTTTCTTGTTCAGGATTATTTTCTTTCACAATGTCATTATTTATTTCTATACTGGATGTTGATTTTCTCTTCTTCTTTCTGCTCTGTTTGTCTACCCTCACTGTCTCAACATGACTGCTGCTGGGCTGTGACCACAAAAGTGGCATCTTCATGGGGAGTGAAGTACCACTTTCTTGTGTAGTATTCTAGGACCCACAAAATGGCTCCCGGTGCTTCCTGAAAAACCATTATTGCTTTTAAGAACATTCTGATAACTCTTGGGTTCCTTGGATTATTGGGATACAGATGGATGAAAAAATCCAGGAATAACTTCAGCCTTTCATTATCTATGAGTAAGGAACTGTCATCTTTTAAAGTTAAATGCAGATTGTGAAGTTCCATCTCATACCAACTAACCACTACACCTACCCATTACCACCCAGCTGAAAAATCCTTCTCCTTTCTTCCAACATGAATAATAATAA
Organism: Peromyscus maniculatus bairdii; assembly: GCF_049852395.1. NCBI lineage: Eukaryota > Metazoa > Chordata > Mammalia > Rodentia > Cricetidae > Peromyscus > Peromyscus maniculatus. Next base: position 16,227,067 of record NC_134852.1, on the reverse strand, counting down.
TAGAGCACCATGTCTCAAAATAATTCAAACAAACTCTTCTCAGTAAGTAAACATGTTTATTTATGGAGATTACTAACAGAGTGCTTCCTAGCATGCTCAAGATCCTCCATTCAATCCCCAAAACTGTAAGAAAATAATATTGAAGCCAAAAATCTCCTTATAAAGTGTTCCTTGTGTTATTCATGTCCCTAACCCTCTATACATTTGCAGGAAACAATGTCTGTGACTCATTGCTTAGTGGTAAGTTTTGAAACTTCTGAGAACCAGTCTTTCAAACACTGGAATTTCATTAAAACATTAAACTGGATTCCATAAGGTGTACCCAGAGAACCTGATGGAGTCCTCTGCAGTCCTCTTCAGTCTCTTGAGTTCATATGAGCTTTGATCATGTTGAGTTAGAAGGCCCTGTTTTCTTGGTGTCCTCCATCCCCTCTGGGTCTTACACTGGTTCCTGGTATATTTGCTCCTTTCTAATCCAGGATGAAGCTTCTCTGATGTTGGCTGAGCAAAGCACTGATTTATGAGTATAGCAGAATGTCATTAGGAGTTAATCAGTACATTATTTCATTTCTTTATTTGTGGATAACAGTAATATTTGGTTTTACCCTAGGACTCTGGGCTATGTATCTCTTGCTCTTGGTCATCCAAGCAGCATTGAGTATGGTTTCCATTTTGTTTTATCCAGACAGGGTTTCTCTGTGTAGTCCTGGGTGTCCTGGAACATGTTTTATATACCAGTGTGGTCTTGAACTCAGATCATTATGAATCTACCTCTGAAGAGCCGAGATTAAAAGCAAGCACCACTACTACCCAATGATGTCATTCTCTTTTTAACAATTGAATAATACTTTATTTTGTAAATATACCACATTTCCTTTCTTTCTTTCTTCCTTCGTTCCTTCGTTCCTTCTTCCCTTCGTTCCTTCCTTCCTTCGTTCGTTCGTTCCTTCCTTCCTTCCTTCCTTCCTTCCTTCCTTCCTTCCTTCCTTCCTTCCTTCCTTCCTTCCTTCCTACCTTCCTTCCTTTCTTTCTTTCTTTCTTTTCATTTTATTGTTTTTTTGATATGGAGTTTTTTGTGTACCCCTACTGTCCTGGAACTAGCTCTGTAGACCAACTTGTGCTGGAAATCAGAGACCCACCTTTCTCTGCCTCCTGAATACTGGGATTAAAGTCATGTGCCACCACATCCCAGCAGTACGACATTTTCATTATTCAGTCTTCTGTTGAGGATCATCCAGGTCCGTTCCATTTTCTGGCTATTATGGATACAGCAGTGATGTGTATGTTAGAGCAAGTGTCTCTGTGGTAGGATGAAGTGTCCTTTGGGTATATGCCCAAGAGTGGTGCAGCTGATCTTGAGGTCCATCAATTTCAATTTACCTAAAAACCACTGCACTAGTTTCCATAGAGGCTGTACAAGTTTGCCCTCCCTCCACCAATAATGGAGTGTTCCCTCACATCCTCTCCAGCATGAGCTATCTTGTGCTATTTATTAATCATTTTTGGTCTTCGGAGATAGGCTTTCACTGTGTAACAGTTCTAGCTGTCCTGGAACTCACTTTGAGGACCAGGCTGGCCTGGAACTCATGGAGATCCACCTGCCTCTGTCTCTTGAATGCTGGGATTAAAGGCATGGGCCATCAGGTCAGGCATTGTTTTTTTTTTTTTTTTGTGGGTGTGTGTTTTTAGTCAGGGTTTCTTGGTAAAGTCTTGTCTGTCCTTGAACCCACTTTGTAGACCAGGCTGGCCTTGAACTCTGAGATCTGCCTCTCTCTGCCTCCCAAGTGCTGGGATTAAAGGTGAGCACCACCACATGTCTTATCTTCTGTTATTGACCATAGCATTACTAACAGGTATAAGGTATAAGAATCTCAGAGTTGTTTTGATTTGTATTTCCCTGATGGCTAAGAATATTTAATATTTAAGTGTTTCTCAGGCATTTGAGTTTCCTCTTTTGCAAATTCTGTGTTTAAATCTGTATCCCAGTGTTTATTTGGGTTGCTTTCTTGATATCCAGTTTTCTGGATTCTTTATTTATTTTGGGTATTAGCTCTGAATTAGATGTCTACTTGGTAAACATCTTTTCCTGATCTGTCTTATCCATGATTCTCTCTGTTTTTGTTTTGTTTTTTTTCTTCTAGATAGGTTTATCTGTGTAGCCTTGGCTGTCCTGGAGCTCTCATTGTAGACTAGGGTGGCAGGGAACTCAGAGATCCACATGCATCTGACTCCCGAGGTCTCCTCTGGAAGAATAGCAAGTGCTCTTCAACACTGAGCATCTCTCCAGCCTCCTCTGTTTTCTGTATCTTCTTTCTCACTCATCCTTTTTTTCTTTCCCCAATCCCTGTTCCTAAGAGATGATGATGTGAGATGTGGGCGTGGCTTTTTTAGGACCCTTTAATTTTTTTTTGATTTTTTTCTTTTATTTATTTTATTTTACAATACTATTCAGTTCTACATAACAGCCACAGATTCCCTTGTTCTCCCCCTTCCTGTCCCCCTTCCCTTCTCCCCAGCCCACCCCTCATTCCCACCACCTCCAGATCAAGGCCACCCCCGAGGACTGAGTTCGACCTAATAGACTCAGTCCAGGTAGGTCCAGTCCCCTCCTCCCAGATTGAGCCAAGTGACCCTGCATAAGCACCAGGCTTCAAACAGCCAACTCATGCAATGAGCCTAGGAACTGGTACCACTGCCTAGATGCCTCCCAAACAGATCAAGCCAATCAACTGTCTCACCTCTTCAGAAGGCCTGATCCAGCTGGGGGCCCCTCAGCCTTTGGTTCATAGTTCATGTGTTTCCATTCGTTTGTCTATTTGTCTCTGTGCTTTATCCAACCTTGGTTTCAACAATTCTCGCTCATATAAACCCTCCTCTTTCTCACTAATTAGACTCCCAGTGCTCTGCCTGGGGCCTAGCTATGGATGTCTGCCTCCAGATTCCTCAGTACTTGGATGGGGTTTCTGGCACAACTATTAGGGTATTTGGCCATCCCATCATCAGAGTAGGTCAGTCCCTGCTGTCTCTCGGCCATTGCCAGCAGTCTTTTGTGGGGGTATCTTTGTGGATTTCTGTGGACCTCTTTAGCACTTTGTTTCTTCCTTTTCTCATGTGGTCTTCATTTACCATGGTCTCTTATTCCTTTTTCTCCCTCTCTGTTCTTGATCCAGCTGGGATCTCACTCTCTCTTTCCCTCCACCCTCGCTGTTCATTGCTCCCACTCATGTCAAGGCTGTTCATGTAGATCTCATCCATTTCTCCATCATTGGGTGATCCCTGTGTCTTTCTTGGGGTCCTGTTTTCCAGGTAGCCTCACTGGTGATGTGAGTAGCAGTCCAGTCATCCTTGTTCCACATCTAGTATCTCCCTATGAGTGAGTACATACCATATTTGTCTTTCTGAGTCTGGATTACCTCACTCAGGATGATTTTTTTCTAGATCCATCCATTTGCCTGCAAACCTCATGATGTAATTGTTTTTCTCTGCTGAGTAGTATTCCATTGTGTATATGTGCCACAATTTATTTATCCATTCTTCAGTTGAAGGGCATCTAGGTTGTTTCCAGGTTTTGGCTATTACAGACAATGCTGATATAAACATAGCTGAGCAAGTGCTCTTGTGGTATGATTGAGCATTTCTTGGGTATATGCCCAAGAGTGGTATAGATGGATCTTGGGGGAGATTGATTCCCAATTTTCTAAGAAAGCGCCATATTGATTTCCAAAGTGGTTGTACAAGCTTGCATTCCTACCAGCAGTGGAGGAGAGTTCCCCGAGTTCCACATCCTCTCCAGCATAAAGTAGGACCCTTTAAATTAAGCTACAATTTGTGAGGGACTCTTTAGGTGACAGCCTGCAGCAAGATCGACACTTTAGTTAGAGGCATACAGCAGGATCGTGAGCAACAGCTGTGACATTCCTGAGTGGTCCTGGTTAAGTAAAGTGTTATTTTCTTTTTTGGGGTTACAGGGGGAGTGAGTGCTGAAAGATCAGAGAGACACAACAGGCCACAGCGAAACTCACCTTGCCAACTTTTCAGTCAATCCTATTTCCTCAAACTGGAAGACTCTGAGTCCTCATCCAGAATGAATCTCAGCTGAACTGCTGCTAAAAGCTTAAAAGCTTAACCAGGCTGTAGTTCCTGATCCTCACCCCTTAAATACCTGTTTCCTGCCATCAGTTCCTGGGATTAAAGGCATGTGTCACCATGCCTGCCTGTTTCCAGTGTGACTTTGAACTCACAGAGATCCAAACAGATCTCTGCCTCCTGAATGCTAGGATTAAAGGTGTGTGTGCCACCATTTTTTGGTCTCTATGTCTATCTAGCAGCTGTTCTGTTCTCTGACCCTAGATAAGTTTATTAAAGTGAACAATATACTGGGAACACAATATCACCACATTTCCCCCGCTCTTTTGTCTAAAATTAAAAAAGCTTATAACTAATACAAGAAAAACTATATCTAATAAGTATATACAATATATACAGTCTAGAATTACATTAACAATGTCTAGTCCATTAACATTTGACAAATTCAGACAAAAATTTTCATTACTTATCCTATTTAAGACAAGTAGTTCCTTTCTAAAAGTAAATTCAATAATCTCCCTTTTATCTTATATCTATATTTTTTTGAGTAGGTCCAAAAATCTACCTTTTATCTTTTTTTGTATTAAAGCATAGTTTTTAAAATTTATTTCTTATATGCATTCATTATATTCATTAATTATACTCATGATATTAATTACATTTTTGGTCTTCATTAATTATATTCTCAGGGCTCAAGACCTTAGCACAACATCCAGCAGTTTTCTCTGGTGAATGTCCCACATCTGAAACTTACACTTCATATTGTGGCTCTGTTTGTTGCTTAATGAGCTGTGGAATCTACTTGTGCCTGCCTCCCATTGCTGAGTCACAGGCATACATGGCAATGAAGAGTCCTTGAGAGTGGATCTGTACTAATATTATTTTTATATTTGAAATAGATGTGGTGTGGGTGTCTCAGATCAGGCTACATACCTCATAGCCAGCAACACCAGCTGGTTTTCCCTTCCCCTTGCTACCCAGGAATCAGGTTGAAACTACTAGGTGCTTTGGTACTTTGTATTAAGGAAGCCTGCTGCTTCATGGCACAGGGTCTCTTCCTTCTCTTGGGAACTAAGGGGAACCTTGTTCTGTCTTATGAACTGAAATGTTCTCTTTAGAACCCCACCATGCTGTTTGTCAATTTATGAGGCTCTCACCTAAAGGACTGTCTGTCTCAGACCCCCTGTCCCTTGAACCCCTCCATTTTCTCATATCAGGATTTAAATATAAGAAGTATATTTGGCACTTCAAATTTTTTTAAAAGAGTGCCTTAAAAATGTTATTGTGCTAGGCATTGTGGCCCAGACATTTAAATACCAAAACTCAGGTATCAAAGCCAGGGAACCTCTACATTTCACAGTAGCATTATGTAAATAGAGAGTTCCAAGCCAGAGAGAGCTACATAGTGAGATTCAAAAAGTCACATTTTTTTGTTCATGGTTTACCCATGTATGTGCACATGTGCTAGCTCTAGAGGTCAGAAAACAACTTGCAGGACTGGTGTCATCAGCCTTGGTGGCAGGTGTTTTCATCCACTGAGCCCTTAGAGAGCTTTTGAATTTGCAAAATTTACCACTCTATCTATTTCATTTCCCGTGCAACCCTGATGCTATGCCCTGCAATTCTGAGAAGGAAGCACAAAACCAGTTGGTGGGCAGTTAGATAATTTCACCAGCAATAGTCACGGACACATGCAGAAAACAATGGTTTTAATAAATTGACAATAGAATGGTATACATGAATTTAGGGAAAGCAAACAATATCATGAATATCCTCCAGATGACATGAGCAATTCATATATACACCCACAAAATGAGACATTTTATATACTGCATCTCAAAACTTGAAGACCATCAGCATTAGTTCTGAACCCATTATGATGTTGGAAGCTAACATTGGGACATTTAGTCAGTTCCTTTCTGTGTTGTATTGGTAATGAATGACTTAAAAAAAAACACAAACCAAAACCATTGTGTTAGGGCTGGAGAGAAGGCTCTGTGGATAAGAGCACTGGTTCTGCTCTGGATCAATTCCCTACAAAAATATGCAGGGCACAACTGCCTGTCACTCATTTCAGAAAACCCAACACCTTCAAACAGACAGACATGCAAGGGAAACATTAAATGGCATCGTGGATGTATGGGTGTCTGTCCTAATAGGATGTTTGTTTTGTTTACTGAGTTTTCAGTTGACCTAAATGAGTCTTCACTGTGAGTAGAATTTAGGATTCTTCTAGGCAGTGTGTAAAGCCATTAAGCAATGATGAGAAGAGATCCACATTCTTCATTTGCTCTTTTTAAAAAATATTCAATTTATTTGTTTGTTTGTTTGTTTTTGAAACAGAGTTTCTCTATGTTGTTTTGGTGCCTGTCCTGAATCTCACTCTAGAGACCAGGCTAGCCTTGAACTCAGAGATCCACCTGCCTCTGCCTCCTGAGTGCTGGGATGAAAGACCTGTGCCACCACCACCCAGCTTCTTTTGTTCTTTAGATCTTGCAAGTGACTAGCACTCTGATGCCTTCTTCAGCAGCCACTCCAATATCACCTTATGCATGTTAAAAAAAAAATATCCAATGTGAAGCTAATTCTCCCGAGTCAAGGCCTCTGGGATCTCAAACACTTGGACATCCCTGACAGGAGCCATGCTTGCTTTTGAAAATCATACACATAGCTTACATAATGAACTGAATCTTGGGAACTCTTAAAATAGCTAACAACACTGATAAGACTATAATTCTGAGGATCATCTTTCAATGCCACATTTTTTGACTCGTCAGCTTCTACTGTGTTGTTGCTTCCTGGAATATTGTTATTTCTAGGATTCCCTGATGTACTGAGGATATTTTCATCATCTTTCTGATCTCTCAATTCTGAAGACTTTTTCAGATCCTCCTCTGTTTCCTCCTGAGTACCCTTAACACATTGTGGTGATGCCTGAGAAAGGTATTCCTTGTGGAATCTATTCCAATGATTAGGGAGCAGCTGTTTAGCCTTTTAGTGAGAATTTCCAGATTTGTTTCTTCATCAAGGTGACAATAACAATTGACAACCTTAGTGGTAGTGTGATGATCTCACATCCCATCTGCATTAATTTTCTCATAGTTCTTCACATTCCTAGATGATTTTTGACTGGCTGAGAGGCAGATTCCCTCCAGAGACATTTGGGACATCACAGTCATCAAGGGGGACCTAATCAGTCAAGGGAAATGGTGGTTTCCTGTTTTCATTATAGTGGGAAGATACATTTAGATACTGAGAAATCTCAACTGGCTGCCGACTGATCAAGAATCCATTAGCAATCAAGTGGTAGCTTTTCAGGTGAACAATGAGGACACTGGGGAGCCTCTTCAAAGTGTACCCGAGAAATGAATTTTTGTTCTTGTACTTCTCATGATTAAAACAATTTTATTTCTGGTGTAAAGAGATCAAGAGACTTTTGAATAGATAGAGGCTCTTCTCTTGTTCATTGGTGCAGGTCAACAGAGAGGTAATTATTCACTTCAGTTTTGAGAGTAGTCTCACCACAGGGGTCACAAACAATAGAGCTCTGCAGCTCTAATTCAAAATTAGCACTGACATGACAAACAAACCTTTTGGTGGTGGCAGTCCCAGCATACGGTGATGGAGATGACCTCTTGGCTTCATTATCTCTCTAAATAATCTACATGGTATTTATTTTTTCCATGTTCACTTTCAACTGGTCTAAACACTGACTTAGAAATTCATGGGCATCATTCTGTTCATCACCCAAGAATGTGTCTGCAACTATGATAATGGATTTCTTCATATCCATGAGTAACATTCCTTTGACCTCTATATCCTGGATGTCTTTCAAGACAAGTAGTTGGCTTACAGGCTTGATAAGATCATCATTTGAAACTTTTTCCCATGGGATACTTTGTGTGAGCAAGTCCTTTGCAAAGGTTGGAATCCCAAAGACAGGCTGTAAAATGGAATTCATGTAACTGTTGTTTCCCAAATTGGAGAAGCCTTCACATTTCAATTCCTTTACATAAATGTCTTGAGAAGGCTGGACTTCATTGTATGTGTATGTGTGGGTCTCCTGGCTAAACTTTGATCAACTTTCATCAGATCATGTTAGTGTTGGAAGAATAGTGTCATCCAGTTTAGGCTTCAAGCACATGTTGGGATTGAATGAGGGTTCAAGTTTCCCAATGTCAGCCTTTTCCTAATCTCTTAAAGCCATTGGTTTCTCTCCTTCACCTTTTTTATTCCTGGAGTTAGAGGTCTTGAATTTCTTTTCTGATTCAGGATTATTTTTCTTTAAGATGTCCTCATTCATTTCTACACTGGGGGTGGATTTTCTCTGTGGTGATATTGTGTTCCTCAAAATATTGTGCAACCTAATAAACTTATCTGGGGACAGAGGACAGAACAGCCATAGATAGACATAGAGAGGAGAAAATGGTGGCACACATGCCTTTAAACCTATCACTTGGGAGACAGAGATTCATCTGGATCTCTCTGAGTTTAAAGCCACATTCGAAACAGCCAGGCCTGGTGACTCATGCCTTTAATCCCACAAAGTGAGCCTTTAATCCCAGGAAGGTATATAAGGTGTGAAAACCAGGAAGTGGAGCTGGTTAAGCTTTTAGCAGCAGTTCAGGTGAGATTCATTCTGGATGAGGACTCAGAGGCTTCCAGTCTGAGGAAACAGGATCATCTGAGGAACTGGCAAGGTTAGGAAGCTGTGGCTTGTTCTGTTTCTCTGATCTTCCAGCATTCACCCCAAAATCTGGCTCTGGGTTTGTTTATATTAAGACCTTTTACGATTCATGCTACATTTATCTTCCTGTTTTTGCTCTGTGTTTCTCCACTCTCTTTTTCAACATGACTACTGCTGGAGTTTGGCTCTAAAACTGGCATCTTCATGGGGAATGGAGCTCCACTTTCTTGTATAGTATTCAAGGATCCACAAACTGACTCCTGGTGCTTTCTGCAAAATGGATCACCGCTTTCACGTGTTCAGAGACTTAATCACACAAAATGCATTCAGTCCAATTGCAAAAGATCTGTCATCATTAACTATTCCAACACTATCTAAAAGCCCAAAGCCCAAGCTGACAAGATGACTCAGCAGGTGAAGCTACTTGCGAACAAGCCTGTGGACCTGATTTCCATTCCTGGGACCCATTTGATGGAGGGAGAGAAACAACTGTTGTAAGTGGTCCTCTGATGACAATACCCAATATGTTAGACACACACACACACACACACACACACACACACACACACACACACACACACACAAAGTAAATGTAATAATAATGAGTCCAAAATCCATTCAGACACTGAAACTCTTGGCACTCCTTACATTGGCAGCTCCTGGTAAAGTAACATATTTCTACCAGGTGGTGCAAGCCTTTAATCCCAGCACTCAGCACTGAGGCAGAGGCATGCAGGTCTGTGAATTCCAGGCCATCCTGTCTACATAGTGAGTTCCAGGATAGCCAGAGCTACTCAGCAAAACCCTTTCTACAAAAAAGAATACCATATACGTGACATTTTTCTAACATATAACCTCACCACAAAATATACATTCCAAATTCTGAAATGGAAAAGGAATGAATAGTAAGGAATTATCAGAAAAAAGAAACACTGAAATCTACCAGGGCAGATGCATAATCATGTAGACAAAACAACTATACAAATAAATTAAAATTAAAAAAATAAAACTAAAAATCATTTCTAAAATCAAATGAAAACAAAAATATATCTGGACCTAGGGTTCAGGCCTGTAATTTCAACTACTTGTGAAACTGAGGCAGGAAGGTCCACAATTCCAAACCAAGTGGGCAAAGGCAGAGGAAGGCTCACAAAGAGGGGGAGGGGCAAGGAAGCTTCTTTTGCAGTGTTATTGATGACTGCAGACCCACAAGTGAAAATAAGAAACACAGAAACTTCTAAGGCAATCTCTCTCTCACCCCTCTGACCCTAAAAAGAAAATAGACCAGAGAGGATGGCAGAATTTCTAGTGAGACTCTGGGTGCCTTTCTTCCTACCTGATCCCTGTGCATCTTGGTCTCGTACTATGTGTGCAGCATGATCACGTGATCTATGTGCAGGTGGGGCAGAGCTACTTAAAACCATAAGTGCTTGTGCGTGGGTTGGGGAGGGGGGTCACCTATAACAAGCCAGTTCCATCTCATCCCTTCCCTTTCTTCCTGCACAATCATTTCCCACAGGCCTATGCACCCACTTCGGTCTTCTTCCTGTGGTAAACTCCTCTCTCTCTCTCTCTCTCTCTCTCTCTCTCTCTCTCTCTCTCTCTCTCTCAATGTTTCTCTGTGTAGCTTTGCCACTTTCCTGGAACACACTTTGTAGCCCAGGCAGGCCTCAAACTCATTTTTTAATAAAAGGGGGACCTGCAGGGCCCTGGCGCCCATTTTGGTAACTCATGCCTTGCTTGCAGACCTTGACCTTGATATCCTCCCTATGCTATATCCCAGCCTAATTCCACCTCCTGAATGCTTAAGTGAAGTTCCTTGTCTGTGTATCCTGAATAATGGGCGTTAACAGCTTAGGTGCAAGATTGTAAAACATCAGTAGCGAACTTCTGCCCTCCGGGATCCTCCCATTGTGCTGTAAGCCTGTATTTAAACTCCTATCCCCTTCAAGAAATGACATTCCACATTTAAAATTAAAATATGTATATATAATTGAATGCATACTGCGAATGTAATCTATGAATACCACAAATGTGATTAGTAGCATGAGTGTAATTAATGAATATCATGAGTGATGAGTGTAATTTAAAAAATAAAAAAAAAAGATTGGCAGAGAACAGCAGGGGAGGTGACACAAGCCTTTAATCCCAGTACTCAGGAGCCAGAGCCAGGTGGATCTCTGTGAGGTTGAGGGCAGCCTGGTCTACAGAGTGAGGTCCAGAAGAGGCAGCAAAACTACACAAGGAAACCCTGTCTTGAAAAAATAAAAACCAACAAACAAAGAAAGGAAGATTGGCAGAGCAGGCAAGCAGACATCTGAGAAGGAACATACATGTTGCTGCTTTGAGCTTGGAGATTAAAATTCATCAAACCCTTGTATGGAGGGATAGAATGGCAGTGATCTCCAAAGCTCAACCTCACTTTGTAGGCCAGGCAGGCCTCAAACTCAGAGGCCTCCTGGAGTGCTGGGATTAAAGGCTTGTGTCACCACCAGGCTAATAAACTCTTACTGAGGACAGCAAGCAGTCTAAGATGGTGGCCCTTTCCTTAAGTTGGAGCCTGTAAGGTCAAGTCTAAAATGATGGACCTTTCCCTAGGTTGGAGCCTGCAAAGTTAAGTCTAGACTTTCCCAGAAAGAGGGCACCTTCTGGGAACCCATCGTTCGAACACTCTGGAACCCCACTGAAACTGTTACCTGGGCCTTTTTGTGTCTGTTGGGTAAGGAGCCTCAGTGGCTTCTGGCAGTGGCCAGAGATTCCTGGTCAAACGGTGGGGTTTCTCCCCCGAGTTTCCCCTGGGTTGTTCCACATACTAGAAAAGGTTTATTAAATTATGTTACACATGGGATGAAATATTCCTGGTCCAATATCTATATACAGCCATTCTATCATGATCATCTTCTACTCCTTTATTAGGAGGTATAGCAGCCATAAAAGAAGAGGTGCGTTGCTGTGATTATTCCTTCTACTTATAAGCTCTTAGAGAAAGCTGACTAGAGTCAAGGTCTGCGCCCTCAATAAGATCTTTATATTATTATAAGGGAGGATTTGTGGGGGCCCACCAAGGCTCCCCTGGTAAGACCGTACTCAAGGTCAGAGAATCTGAGCTTGCTTTACCCAGCAGGGCTATAGAATGAGATGATTTGCCCACAGGCAAGGTGACCAGGTATTTTGAAGGGTCTCCACTTGGCTGTACATTGTGCTTTGATCTTGAAAGTGGTACGATTTTGCCTCTCCCCTTTGTACAGTATAAAAAGCCCATTATAATAAATCTTGAGGAGACACCGTATTCACCCTGGGCCCACCCACAGCTATTCTGTATCTCTGTATTTCTCTGCATCCCTGCCTACATTTCTATCTATTATTTCCTCATTGCGCTCACCTCTCCCAAGAAGCCTTCAACAGTGTGGAGCTATCCTCCCTCATTGGTGGAGCCAATGATGTCTTCAGGTGCCATGGATTTGCTGGTAGTTGTGAGCTGCCTCAGTGCAGTGCTGGGAACTGAATTCATTCTTCAGGATTTACATCAAGTGTTCCTAAATGCTGAGACATCTCTCCACCTCATGTTTCTTTTATGCAGTGTGTGTGTGTGTGTGTGTGTGTGTGTGTGTGTGTGTGTGTTGTGTTTTGCCTGCATGTATGCATGTGCCACATGTGTGCCTGAAGCACATGGAGGCCAGAATAAGGCTTTGGAACTCCTGGGAGGGGGTTATAGATGTTTGTGACTGCCATGTAGATAATGGAATTTGAACCCAAGTCCTTGGAAGAACAGACAATGCTACGAGTTCTTCTACCATCTCCAGCCTTTGTTTTGCCTGACTCCTCACACCTGGAAGGGATCTAATGTTCTCTTCTGTTCTCAATTGTTATTAAGGTTTATTTTCATGCTGGCTGTGGTCACATACACACACACACACACACACACACACACACACACACACACACACACACCTTTGATCTCAGTACCAGAGAGGGAGGAGGATCTGTGACTTGGAGGTTAACCTGGTCTACACAGCCAGTAAAAAAAAAAGCAACATAATAGGATACTACACAGTAAACTCAACCTCCAAATTATTTTCAATGTCCTGTATGTTTGTTTTGCCTGTCACTCTGTACATCATTTACATGCAGTGCTCAAGGAGACCACAAGAGGGTGACAGATACCTTGGAACCATTGCCATAGAGGGTTGAGAGCCACCATTTTTTTTAAGGTGCTGGGACCTTAAGCCATCTCTCTGGCCCCTGTACTTAGAATTCCTAAGGGAAACTAGAGACTCTAATATAGAACAGTGAGGAAAGCTTTAACGAACAGACATATTTATCTTCAGGGAGACCTCAAGCAGAGAGCAGAGTGAAACCTTGAGATCTAGAGATCCAACAACTGACAATGTAAAAACAGGTTTTATGCACCACCACACTCTGCATCAAAAAATATCTTCATAAGATTGGCAGAGCACGGCCTGTCGTGGTGGTGGTGGTGGTGGTGGTGGTGGTGGTGGTGGTGCTGGTGCTGGTGCTGGTGCTGGTGACACAAGCTTTTAATCCCAGTACTCGGGAGCCAGAGCCAGGTGGATCTCTGTGAGTTTGAGGGCAGCCTGGTCTACAAATTGAGGTCCAGAAGAGGCAGCAAAACTACACAAGGAAACCCTGTCTTGAAAAAATAAAAACAAACAAACAAAGAAAGGAAGATTGGCAGAGCAGGCAAGCAGACATCTGAGAAGGAACACACATGTTGCTGCTTTGAGCTTGGGGATTAAAATTCAAACCCTTGTATGGAGGGATAGAATGGCAGTGATCTCCAAAGCTCAACCTCACTTTGTAGGCCAGGCAGGCCTCAAACTCAGAGGCATCCTGCAGTGCTGGGATTAAAGGCTTGTGTCACCACCACCAGGCTAATCAACTCTTACTGAGGACAGCAGGCAGTCTAAGATGGTGGCCCTTTCCTTCAGATGGAGCCTGTAAGGTCAAGTCTAAAATGATGGACCTTTCCCTAGGTTGGAGCCTGTAAAGTTAAGTCTAGACCTTCCCAGTAAGAGGGCACCTTCTGGGAACCCAACTTTTGAACACTCTGGAACCCCATTGAAACAGTTACCTGGGCCTTTTTGTGTCTGTAGGGAAAGGAGCCTCAGTGGCTTCTGGAAGCGGCCAGAGTTTCCCGGTGAAACTGTGGCATTTCTTCCGCGAGGTTCCCCTGGTTTGTTCCCCATCCTTCCTCCTTGATCATCCTCTGGTGAAGTCACAGCCCCTAGAGACCTGGGGAGCGTGGCCCAGGTGTTAGAAGGGAGGCATGGGGTGGAGCAGCTTCAGCTTTGGCAGCACTGACTGCAGAGAGAGGCGGCCTAGGTGCCATGTCAGAGCAGACTCTGGCTGAGGCCAGGTCTCTGGGGACAAGGGAGGACACATGTCTGGATTATCAGTCCTTGTTGGAAGACCTGACCTTCAATGGCGAACCACACATCAATATGCTGACCATAGTAACCTAGGAGAACCTGCCCTTCGCCAGGAAGATCCTCTCTCATTGAGGCCCCAAAAGCCAAGGTTCCTCCTGAGAGAAGCTTCCTCTTATGTACCTTATGGATTCTATCGTGGAAAACATTGAAAGAGAGTATCTGGCTGCCTTTACTAACAATCTAGTTGCAACATTGATTTGTGTGTTTGAAAAGGTGGATGAAAATGCTAGAAAAAGTTTATTAAATTACGTTCCACATGGGATGAAATATTCCCTTTGAAGAAACTGTGTCTTGGATGTCAGAGTGAATTCATTAGATCCTTCTTAGCCTATTAAACCTCTACCCCCTAATGGGAAGACATGTAGCAGCCACGTAAAGCCCACATTTTTAAATAAACAACCTGAGGAGCCTTCAGCACCTGGCACAGTGGTCAGCTGCCCCAGTATCTCCACTCCTCTGATTGTACCTGACATACAAAAGAATCTTCCTGAAAAACAACTCATAAGACAACAGTTGTGGTCATGTTTTATTGGTGCTGAAATGTGATATTGTATGTGTATGTTGATCAATAAAGTTTGCCTGGAGATCAGAGATCACAAAGAAAGCCATAAACAGCAGTCAGGTGTTGGTAGCACACACCCTTAATCCCTTAATCCGATCATGGGACAGGAGTGGTCTCTGTGACACACCCTGTATTTCTAGTAGCAACCATAGAGACCTGGAGGTCTGTATAGATAGGCAGTGAAGAGGAAGTGATGTGGCTGGGCTTAGAGCCAATGAGAAGGCAGAACAGGAAGCCTATAAAAGCAGAGGTTAGACAGGAAGAAGCTCTCTCTGTGAAAGCTACAGCGGGCTGGTCAGGTAAGGCCCCTGGTGGCTTTTTGTTATTTCTCTCATCTCTTCGGCTATTACCCCTGTATTTGGCTCTGTGTTTCTTATTTAATAAGACTCTTTAGAAATTCGTCTACAAACAATTACATGCAGAACAAAAGCAGTTGTCAAAACTTTAGCAAAAAAAGCTGGAGCTTGGGTTAGAAGAAGCTAAGGCACAACTGGCAGTATCTCTTAGCATTCAGCAGGAGACAGCCAACTTGGGTGCTGGATCAGCACCATCTAAATTACGTGTTCCACAGATTCCCACCATGGCCTTTAACACTCCCCATCAGGTTCCTGTAAAACCTGACAAAAGCCGTCCAGGTCCATCCTTACAAATTCGAGAACTGAAAGGAACTACCCGGGATCCCCGTCTTAACAGGAGGAGCCAACATTTTTCCCATGGCAAAGAGCAGAGTCATAGGAAGGAATCTGTAATGAACACATTCAACAAGGCTGATGTTAAAACAGGTCAAACTGTCCCCTCTGAGAAACTCAATTCGGCCAAGCAAGAAACAAGTGAATCAAGTGAAAGAATAACCAAGCAAGAACTTGAGCAGTTAGATTCTAAATCTGAATCTAAATCACCTTTGAAAAACAAATTATCCCACCCCAAAGACTTGAAAAGTCAAGAATCAGAATGGATGAGGTTGTGCGATATGAACAAGAGAGATCCGATTATAAAAATGTATCTTCAGGATAGAGCTGAGGGCAAAGATGAAGATGTCAAAGAAAAGAGAAGAACTGCAGAGAAAAAGGATAAAGATGAGCACATGAAATCATCTGAACACAGGCTGATTGGAGGTGGAAGTCAAATCATAAATGGCATTGTGCAAAAACAGGACATGGTTCCAGAAGAATTGGAAAACCAGGGGACAAAACCAGGGAGATCAAACACTCGAAAGAGATCAAGATCGAGGTCACCTAAGTCTTGGTCACCAACTATACATTCCCCAAAGGGAAGAGATACATGGTCACCCAAAGAAAGGCAGAAAAGTATGTTTCCAACTTTGGCCCCCACAGCTGGAAAGATGCATCAGTCAGGACTTACACAGTCACATAGGGAAGAAAGAAATGTTAAGAAAAGTGCTAAGCAGGATGTTCGAGATCCCAGACTGCTGAAAATGATGCATGAAGGTCGGCCTCAAGAAACTGCAAGTAAACATTCTAAGAGGTCAGATGCTGAGCCAAAAGAGAATATAGACAATTGGCAAAGGTCTAAGTCTGCAGAAAGACGGAAATCTGGTTGGCAAGAAAGTCAAAGCTTCCAACAGTGTGATGACCAGAGTAAAGCACCTCATCTAAGGCATAAGGAGAGCTGGTCAAGCACTAAAGGAATCTTGTCACCTGGAAGCCCAAAGCAGCCCCATGGAGCAAGGGTTGATGCCAATCTTGAGTGTTGAGGGCCGCAGGAATATATCATAAGAACTCAGCTGGTTATGGCAAAGTCACTACCTGGAGGGATCATGGAATTCCTCCAGAGGAAGCCAAATCCCAAGGAGTTTTTGGTGTTACTTGGCTTGTTATATATCAGCTGTATTCTGTTATGAAAATCATGTGTGCCTTCATAGCTTTCCCAATTGACTTTTCCCCAAGAAGGACTAACAGTGTAGACTGAGCACTCTCTGGACATACACATTCCAGGTAATTTGGAGAACAGCCTCAGGGAAAGGCTTTCTCTGGAATCAGATTATCTCCCTTAGCCACTTAAAAGGACTACAGGAAACACCACCCAGGTGGGCGCCCATTGTTAGTCCCAGGTGGACTAACAAGGATAACAGCCCACATGCAAGTCTCCTGACTTACGGTAAATTCCACAAGGAGACACCGCCTAGGAGAGGTGGACGTTAAGTAATAGCTTTACACAATTTAGCTCGGACCCTCCCTTTTATATACCGGGACTTCCAGGGCACAGGGGGAGAAGAGAAAAGAGAATGGAAGAACTAGATGGGTAAGAACTTGAGAGGAACGAACTGAGATGGGGAAGAACTAGATTGAAGGGCTAAAAGAGAGGACTAGAGGAACGAGATGGAAGATGAGGAAGAGCCAGATGGGGAAGAACAAGATGAGGAAGAGCCAGATGAGAGAGAAGGAGACGAGAGAGGAGCTGATAGGGGAAAGAACTAGATAGATGAGAACCTAGAAGGGACAGAACTAGATGAAGGAATTAAGATAGAACCTAGAGGGGACAGTAGATAAATATAGAGAGAAATCAGGCAAGAAAGGAGCTAGACATGAGAACAGAACTGAAGCTGTGTATAAAGGATGTTATGCCAGAGGAATTAAAGCAAGTGGACTATAGAACTCTGTGTGCTGAGATTATATTTCCTGATAATAGTCCTCGCCGTTAGTAGTTCTCTCTCCTGAGCCCCTGGGATGTATAATATTAAGGCTGGTCCCTCTAATATTATACAAGACTTGAGATTCCTAAAGACTTAACTCTGGCAAGCCAAAGAGAATTCCTTCAAAAGACGAGTGAACGTTTAGCTTCCGGTGAAATTACACAGGATGAGTTCCTTGGTGTTGTGCATCAATTTCGACAGCTTTTTGAGGATCAAGATGGTGGAGGAGAGGAGCAGACATCTCCCTTCAATGATGGATTTCCACTTAAGCGACCTAGATATGAAGATTCAGATAAAGCGTTTGTAGATGGCCCAGCATCAAGATTTGTTGGCCTCCAAACAAATGAGCGGCTTCCAGCTTTAGCTGCAGACCGACCATTATTTGATGGGCCTGGTAAGCCATCTGTGAAGAGAGATGGCCCAGCCAAGATAATTTGTGAAGGACCTAATAAATTAAGCCCTAGAATGAATGGACCTCCTAGAGCAGGTTCTTTTCGGTTTGATGGGTCACCAGGACCAATGGGAGGAGGAGGCATTATGCCAATCCAAGGACCAAAAGGTCAGTTTGGAGGTGGGGGCCCTTTGAGATTTCAAGTTCCTCCAGGACCAGTAGGAACACCTCTGTGGTGTGGAGGGACAATTGGTCAAGGAGGACGAGGAGGACACGGTCGAGGAGGACGCGGTCGACCAGGACGAGGACGAGGACGAGGAGGAGGCAGTATTCGATTTGAAGGTTCAACTCGTGTGACTTTTCAGGGATCTACAGGTGTTAGGAGATTTGAAGGACCAGGGAGTAAGCCTGGGGGTGGTCTGAGGTCTGAGTGCCCTCATGGACAGAGCGTGGGTAGTCTCAGATTTGAGGGGGATCATGGTCCATCAGGGGCAGCAATTAGGTTTGATGGGCCTCATGGTGAGCCAGGTGGTGCTATCAGATTTGAGGGCCCTTTGCTACAGCAAGCTGCTGGAATGAGGTTTCAGGGTCCCCAGGGTCAGTCCGTAGCTGGTCTGAGATTGGAAGGATATAATCAACTAGGTGGGAACCTTATTTCTGAGGGACCACATGGCCAACCAGGTGTTGGGATCAGGTTTGAAGGACCTTTAGTACAAAAGGGAGGTGGAATGAGGTTTGAGGGTCCTGAACCAGGAGGTGGCCTGAGAATTGAATCACCTCTGGGTCAAGGTGGTCCCCGATTTGAAGGTTGTCACTCTCTAAGGTTTGATGGACAGCCAGGTCAGCCATCACTTTTGCCAAGATTGGATGGAACACAAGGCCAGCCAGGTCCTAGATTGGCAAGAACTCTTCAGCCAGGTCCACAGAGATTTGCTGGGCCACCTGGACAGCAGGTTCAACCGAGATTTGGTAGTGTACCTCCAAGATTTCATGGGCCACAACAGGAGCAAGCATCAAGATCTGATATTCCTCTCGGTCTGCAAGGTCCCCAATATGACATCCATCCTTCACAAAGGCTTGAATCTTTCAATCAGACTGGCCCATATAATGACCCACCTGGCAATGCTTTGACTGTTCCGTCTGAAGGACTACAATTCCAAAGGCATGAACAGATATTTGATACACCTCAAGGACCAAATTGTAATGGACCTCATGGCCCTGGAAACCAGAATTTCCCAAATGCCCTTACCAGAGCTTCAGGACACTCTTTTGATGAAAAGAATCTTCAGAGTTCTCAGTTGGGAAACTTGGGCAATTTACCTAGTCCGATGTCAGGAGGAGATATTCAGCCATCTCAAAAGGTTGTGACTGGTGTTGCTCAGCCAGTAGCATTTGGCCAAGGACAACAGTTTTTACCAGTTCATCCACAGAATGCTGGAGCTTTCATTCAAAATCCTTCAGGAAGTCTTCCTGAAGCATATCCTGATCATCATCTCAGTGAGGTGGATGTAAATGAATTGTTTTCAAAACTGGTAAAAGCAGGAATTCTCAAATTGTCACAGCCTGATTCAACTGCAACCCAGGAAAAGGAGGCTGATGCTCAGCCTCCCCTTGAAGAGGGGAAGGATGAGAATGAAGATCAAGATGTTCCAGATCTCACTCATTTTACAACTGAAGAATTGAAACAACGTTATGACAGTGTCATAAACCGGCTGTACACTGGGATTCAGTGTTCTTCTTGTGGAATGAGGTTTCCGACATCCCAGAGAGATGTTTATGCAGATCACTTGGACTGGCATTATCGGCAAAATAGAAGTGAGAAAGATGTTAGCAGAAAGGTCACTCATAGACGTTGGTACTGCAGTTTAACAGCCTGGATAGAATTTGAAGAAATAGCTGATCTGGAAGAAGGTGCAGAACGCCGGTGTTTCGAAAAGGTTCATCAAGAGGTTGTCCTCAAATCTCAGGAGGCTGCTAAAGAAAAGGAGTTCCACAGTGTCCCTGCTGGACCAGCTGGAGCACTTGAGAGTTGTGAAGTCTGTCAAGAACAATTTGAACAGTACTGGGATGGAGAGGAGGAAGAATGGCACTTAAAAAATGCTATTGGAGTAGATGGAAAGATTTACCATCCATCGTGTTATGCAGGTGACCAAAACACATCTTCTTTTGCTTGTACACCATCTGCCATCAAGACGCCAGTTGAAAACCCTTGGAACATTATGTTGAACACTGTCAAAAACGATTTGCAAGAACCCTGTGAAAGTCCCCAAGTTAAGGAAGAGCAAACAGATGCCCCACCAGCCTGTGCAGAAGAAAGTGTAGCAACCCCCACTGACATATAAACAGAAGAGGACACAGTTGAGTCAGTTTAGATAAAATGAGAAAGTTATGGTTTTGGTTTTGTAACAAAAGCTGCTGTTGGACCTAGAAAGTGAAGCTTTTTTTATGTATTTAGAGACATCTCTATAAATTGACTAGCTGAGGCAGGGCCTCAGCTGTCATTTGGTTTATAAATAGGTTTTAGTATTTGCATTTCCTACTTCCTGCATGGTTTCAGGTGCTTGTTGTGGGAAAGTTCTTTAGATGAGTGCAAATTTAACCAAATGAAATTGTATGTGTAAAAATGTGCGATTTTCACTTGTGAACTGTAAATTTAAATAAAAATATTTTGCTCTACTAAAACAGTTGAGTTCATGTCCTCATCCTTGTGCGACTCCAACATTCCTCCATCCCACCCCTCTGAAGAAGCTGTGACACTACATTCTCACCTAAGTGTTTGGTTCAAGACTCATCTGTGTTGTGAGCTCACACACATCACACTGCAGACGCTGAGGCAGTGTTCATCCTGAGCACAGGCCACTGTCCCTGTCCAGACCAGGCTCTTGGGTCCACCAAGGCCTCTGGTGGCCAGACACCTCCAGGATTGGCATGACATTTCTGCCCTGACTGCCTCAGCACTGTGTTGTCCCTGAACAGTGGGGACTGTGTGGGGATACTTCCTGATAGACACAGCCATGCTTCTGCCCCTTGGCCTGGACTATGTCTGCTGACACCGATGTTGCTTCTGGTATCGGGAGGGTAGAATCTGGGGCACATCTACTATGTACAGAATAGCCCACAACAGCAGATTCTCCTCTGCAAATGACCATGGCCAAGGCCAAGAAGCCTTGACCTGGACAAAATGGGATCAAATAACCATCAGATTTCCCTTGGTCTCTGGGGAGTTCATTGCATGATCGAAAGCATATTTTAAATTATTTAATAAAAAAAAAAACCAGTAACAGGAGAGAATATATTTTGTTGATCATGGAACCTAGGATGCAGAAATCAGCATCCAGAACTGAGTATCCACTGTGGACTTAGCAGTCCCAGAATAAGCAGCAGCTTCAGAAGCTCCCACTAGGAGCATCAACAGCTGGAGTATCCGCTGACCCAGCATCAGCACTGGTGAGACATGCAGGCCATCATTACATCACAGGTAGCAGATACCCCAGAGAGGCAGCTTGAGCAGCAAGGGTCTGTCCATCTCTGCTGTGAAGAAGCCACAGTGGGGAGGGCACAGTCAGTCAGAGTGTTTGTGGGAGCTAGACTGACATTTGCAACCTTGAGGAGCCACATAGAGATGCCATGGGAGAGCTGAAAGGCAGGCAGTGGTGCTGGCTTGGAGACTGCAGCCAGAGGCTTTGAACCCCAGCACCAGAATAGGTCTGTCAGCAGGCAGCGGAGGGTGATCCTGCAGGGCACCAAGATGCCAGGGTGTGCACCCTAGGTGGACCAGGAAGCAGGTACCTTCCATTCTGAGTGTGTATGCATTCAGGGAACACCAAGGTCCTTGTGGAGATGAGGCAGCATCCCCAAGGATGGAAGCCATGGTGGAAGCAGTGCTGTAGATCCAAGGGAGACTGCTGCTGGAGGGCCCAGGTATGGAGAGGGCAGCAAAGCTTTTGTGCACAGGGTCTGATGCCCTAGCAGCAGACCTTGAACTGCTTAGTGAGGCAGAGCCTTACTCCACCATGAATGTCAAGCTACCATAATGCAGTCCACAGAGGATGCAAGGCAGGACCATCATGCTGAATGGAAGGCTCATAGGGACAGTGAGGCACCTTGAGCCCATGCAGCATGGGAGATTGAAGGCCCTCAGGCCCCAGGGCTGGGATTGTAAAACTGAATGGGTCGGAGTCAGCAGCCAAAGCCACGTAGCCTCTGTTTGCTGGCGGTGAACAAATAAATGGCTTCCT
>NC_134852.1:16182500-16200000 GCF_049852395.1 Peromyscus maniculatus bairdii | reverse complement strand
CAATTCGGCCAAGCAAGAAACAAGTGAATCAAGTGAAAGAATAGCCAAGTAAGAACTTGAGCAGTTAGATTCTAAATCTGAATCTAAATCACCTTTGAAAAACAAATTATCCCACCCCAAAGACTTGAAAAGTCAAGAATCAGAATGGATGAGGTTGTGCGATATGAACAAGAGAGATCCAATTATAAAAATGTATCTTCAGGATAGAGCTGAGGGCAAAGATGAAGATGTCAAAGAAAAGAGAAGAACTGCAGAGAAAAAGGATAAAGATGAGCACATGAAATCATCTGAACACAGGCTGATTGGAGGTGGAAGTCAAATCATAAATGGCATTGTGCAAAAACAGGACATGGTTCCAGAAGAATTGGAAAACCAGGGGACAAAACCAGGGAGATCAAACACTCGAAAGAGATCAAGATCGAGGTCACCTAAGTCTTGGTCACCAACTATACATTCCCCAAAGGGAAGAGATAAATGGTCACCCAAAGAAATGCAGAAAAGTGTGTTTCCAACTTTGGCCCCCACAGCTGGAAAGATGCATCAGTCAGGACTTACACAGTCACATAGGGAAGAAAGAAATGTTAAGAAAAGTGCTAAGCAGGATGTTTGAGATCCCAGACTGCTGAAAAAGATGCATGAAGGTCGGCCTCAGGAAACTGCAAGTAAACATTCTATGAGGTCAGATGCTGAGCCAAAAGAGAATATAGAGAATTGGCAAAGCTCTAAGTCTGCAGAAAGATGGAAATCTGGTTGGCAAGAAAGTCAAAGCTTCCAACAGTGTGATGACCAGAGTAAAGCACCTCATCTAAGGCATAAGGAGAGCTGGTCAAGCACTAAAGGAATCTTGTCACCTGGAAGCCCAAAGCAGCCCCATGGAGCAAGGGTAGATGCCAATCTTGAGATTCCTAAAGACTTAACTCTTGCAAGCCAAAGAGAATTCCTTCAAAAGACGAGTGAACGTTTAGCTTCCGGTGAAATTACACAGGATGAGTTCCTTGGTGTTGTGCATCAATTTCGACAGCTTTTTGAGGATCAAGATGGTGGAGGAGAGGAGCAGACATCTCCCTTCAATGATGGATTTCCACTTAAGCGACCTAGATATGAAGATTCAGATAAAGCGTTTGTAGATGGCCCAGCATCAAGATTTGTTGGCCTCCAAACAAATGAGCGGCTTCCAGCCTTAGCTGCAGACCGACCATTATTTGATGGGCCTGGTAAGCCATCTGTGAAGAGAGATGGCCCAGCCAAGATAATTTGTGAAGGACCTAATAAATTAAGCCCTAGAATGAATGGACCTCCTAGAGCAGGTTCTTTTCGGTTTGATGGGTCACCAGGACCAATGGGAGGAGGAGGCATTATGCCATTCCAAGGACCAAAAGGTCAGTTTGGAGGTGGGGGCCCTTTGAGATTTCAAGTTCCTCCAGGACCAGTAGGAACACCTCTGTGGTGTGGAGGGACAATTGGTCAAGGAGGACGAGGAGGACACGGTCGAGGAGGACTCGGTTGACCAGGACGAGGAAGAGGAGGAGGCAGTATTCGAACGAAGGTTCAACTCGTGTGACTTTTCAGGGATCTACAGGTGTTAGGAGATTTGAAGGACCAGGGAGTAAGCCTGGGGGTGGTCTGAGGTCTGAGTGCCCTCATGGACAGAGCGTGGGTAGTCTCAGATTTGAGGGGGATCATGGTCCATCAGGGGCAGCAATTAGGTTTGATGGGCCTCATGGTGAGCCAGGTGGTGCTATCAGATTTGAGGGCCCTTTGCTACAGCAAGCTGCTGGAATGAGGTTTCAGGGTCCCCAGGGTCAGTCCGTAGCTGGTCTGAGATTGGAAGGATATAATCAACTAGGTGGGAACCTTATTTCTGAGGGACCACATGGCCAACCAGGTGTTGGGATCAGGTTTGAAGGACCTTTAGTACAAAAGGGAGGTGGAATGAGGTTTGAGGGTCCTGAACCAGGAGGTGGCCTGAGAATTGAATCACCTCTGGGTCAAGGTGGTCCCCGATTTGAAGGTTGTCACTCTCTAAGGTTTGATGGACAGCCAGGTCAGCCATCACTTTTGCCAAGATTGGATGGAACACAAGGCCAGCCAGGTCCTAGATTGGCAAGAACTCTTCAGCCAGGTCCACAGAGATTTGCTGGGCCACCTGGACAGCAGGTTCAACCGAGATTTGGTAGTGTACCTCCAAGATTTCATGGGCCACAACAGGAGCAAGCATCAAGATCTGATATTCCTCTCGGTCTGCAAGGTCCCCAATATGACATCCATCCTTCACAAAGGCTTGAATCTTTCAATCAGACTGGCCCATATAATGACCCACCTGGCAATGCTTTGAATGTTCCGTCTGAAGGACTACAATTCCAAAGGCATGAACAGATATTTGATACACCTCAAGGACCAAACTGTAATGGACCTCATGGCCCTGGAAACCAGAATTTCCCAAATGCCCTTACCAGAGCTTCAGGACACTCTTTTGATGAAAAGAATCTTCAGAGTTCTCAGTTGGGAAACTTGGGCAATTTACCTAGTCCGATGTCAGGAGGAGATATTCAGCCATCTCAAAAGGTTGTGACTGGTGTTGCTCAGCCAGTAGCATTTGGCCAAGGACAACAGTTTTTACCAGTTCATCCACAGAATGCTGGAGCTTTCATTCAAAATCCTTCAGGAGGTCTTCCTGAAGCATATCCTGATCATCATCTCAGTGAGGTGGATGTAAACAAATTGTTTTCAAAACTGGTAAAAGCAGGAATTCTCAAATTGTCACAGCCTTATTCAACTGCAACCCAGGAAAAGGAGGTTGATGCTCAGCATCCCCCTGAAGAGGGGAAGGATGAGAATGAAGATCAAGATGTTCCAGATCTCACTCATTTTACAACTGAAGAATTGAAACAACGTTATGACAGTGTCATAAACCGGCTGTACACTGGGATTCAGTGTTCTTCTTGTGGAATGAGGTTTCCGACATCCCAGAGAGATGTTTATGCAGATCACTTGGACTGGCATTATCGGCAAAATAGAAGTGAGAAAGATGTTAGCAGAAAGGTCACTCATAGACGTTGGTACTGCAGTTTAACAGCCTGGATAGAATTTGAAGAAATAGCTGATCTGGAAGAAGGTGCAGAACGCCGGTGTTTCGCAAAGGTTCATCAAGAGGTTGTCCTCAAATCTCAGGAGGCTGCTAAAGAAAAGGAGTTCCACAGTGTCCCTGCTGGACCAGCTGGAGCACTTGAGAGTTGTGAAGTCTGTCAAGAACAATTTGATCAGTACTGGGATGGAGAGGAGGAAGAATGGCACTTAAAAAATGCTATTGGAGTAGACGGAAAGATTTACCATCCATCGTGTTATGCAGGTGACCAAAACACATCTTCTTTTGCTTGTACACCATCTGCCATCAAGACGCCAGTTGAAAACCCTTGGAACATTATGTTGAACACTGTCAAAAACGATTTGCAAGAACCCTGTGAAAGTCCCCAAGTTAAGGAAGAGCAAACAGATGCCCCACCAGCCTGTGCAGAAGAAAGTGTAGCAACCCCCACTGACATAAAAACAGAAGAGGACACAGTTGAGTCAGTTTAGATAAAATGAGAAAGTTATGGTTTTGGTTTTGTAACAAAGGCTGCTGTTGGACCTAGAAAGTGAAGCTTTTTTTTATGTACTTAGAGACATCTCTATAAATTGACTAGCTGAGGCAGGGCCTCAGCTGTCATGTGGTTTATAAATAGGTTTTAGTATTTGCATTTCCTACTTCCTGCATGGTTTCAGGTGCTTGTTGTGGGAAAGTTCTCTAGATGAGTGCAAATTTAACCAAATGAAATTGTATGTGTAAAAATGTGCGATTTTCACTTGTGAACTGTAAATTTAAATAAAAATATTTTGCTCTACTAAAACAGTTGAGTTCATGTCCTCATCCTTGTGCGACTCCAACATTCCTCCATCCCACCCCTCTGAAGAAGCTGTGACACTACATTCTCACATAAGTGTTTGCTTCAAGACTCATCTGTGTTGTGAGCTCACACACATCACACTGCAGATGCTGAGGCAGTGTTCATCCTGAGCACAGGCCACTGTCCCTGTCCAGACCAGGCTCTTGGGTCCACCAAGGCCTCTGGTGGCCAGACACCTCCAGGATTGGCATGACATTTCTGCCCTGACTGCCTCAGCACTGTGTTGTCCCTGAACAGTGGGGACTGTGTGGGGATACTTCCTGATAGACACAGCCATGCTTCTGCCCCTTGGCCTGGACTATGTCTGCTGACACCGATGTTGCTTCTGGTATCGGGAGGGTAGAATCTGGGGCACATCTACTATGTACAGAATAGCCCACAACAGCAGATTCTCCTCTGCAAATGACCATGGCCAAGGCCAAGAAGCCTTGACCTGGACAAAATGGGATCAAATAACCATCAGATTTCCCTTGGTCTCTGGGGAGTTCATTGCATGATCAAAAGCATATTTTAAATTATTTAATAAAAAAAAAAACCAGTAACAGGAGAGAATATATTTTGTTGATCATGGAACCTAGGATGCAGAAATCAGCATCCAGAACTGAGTATCCACTGTGGACTTAGCAGTCCCAGAATAAGCAGCAGCTTCAGAAGCTCCCACTAGGAGCATCAACAGCTGGAGTATCCGCTGACCCAGCATCAGCACTGGTGAGACATGCAGGCCATCATTACATCACAGGTAGCAGATACCCCAGAGAGGCAGCTTGAGCAGCAAGGGTCTGTCCATCTCTGCTGTGAAGAAACCACAGTGGGGAGGGCACAGTCAGTCAGAGTGTTTGTGGGAGCTAGACTGACATTTGCAACCTTGAGGAGCCACATAGAGATGCCATGGGAGAGCTGAAAGGCAGGCAGTGGTGCTGTCTTGGAGACTGCAGCCAGAGGCTTTGAACCCCAGCACCAGAATAGGTCTGTCAGCAGGCAGCGGAGGGTGATCCTGCAGGGCACCAAGATGCCAGGGTGTGCACCCTAGGTGGACCAGGAAGCAGGTACCTTCCATTCTGAGTGTGTATGCATTCAGGGAACACCAAGGTCCTTGTGGAGATGAGGCAGCATCCCCAAGGATGGAAGCCATGGTGGAAGCAGTGCTGTAGATCCAAGGGAGACTGCTGCTGGAGGGCCCAGGTATGGAGAGGGCAGCAAAGCTTTTGTGCACAGGGTCTGATGCCCTAGCAGCAGACCTTGAACTGCTTAGTGAGGCAGAGCCTTACTCCACCATGAATGTCAAGCTACCATAATGCAGTCCACAGAGGATGCAAGGCAGGACCATCATGCTGAATGGAAGGCTCATAGGGACAGTGAGGCACCTTGAGCCCATGAAGCATGGGAGATTGAAGGCCCTCAGGCCCCAGGGCTGGGATTGTAAAACTGAATGGGTCGGAGTCAGCAGCCAAAGCCACGTAGCCTCTGTTTGCTGGCGGTGAACAAATAAATGGCTTCCTTAAGACACAGCTTCCTGGTTCATGCTAGCTGCACAGAGAGCTCTTTGGAAGAGGTCTGCAGCTACTCAGCTATGGTGACACAATCTTTGTCCCAGGACAAAGTTCTTAGGGCCAGGCTAGCAGGCCATGAAGTGCCTCTGAAGCTCAGAGCAAAAGTTTTAGAGACTCTTGTGTGAACTGGGTTGTTGCATTCAAGGGATCTGCAACAAATTTTTGGTTGTGGGTCTCTTGATATTTAGAACATTTTGCTTCAGATTCATTATGACTTGGACAGCTCTACAGAGATTTCAGGGCATATGAGGAGCCAGGCCCAGATCTTGAGATTTCAGTGGATCTTTAAGGCCAGTATCAGAACTGACCGTTTGAACTGTTCAGACTTAAGAAATGGGATGGACAAGAGTGGTTCATTGCAATGGGACGATTTTGATTTCAGACACACACGTGCACACACACACACACACACACAAACACACAATTAAATGTGATGAATTACAAACTGTTTTGTGTAGAAATGTAACTGTTTGTGTAAAAATGAAACTGTTTTTTTAGGAACAGAGAAGTTTGTTTTTTTATGCCCAGGCTCAAGATGAAGCTTCAAAAAATATAAAGTAAGGGGGATTTGTTATATTCTTCAGTCTATTTAATTTAATAAAGTGTACTGATGAGTAGAAGTTGGAGGAATATTTGCTCCTGGATTAGAGCAGCTCAAATGCAAAACACTTTCTTGTTCTTTGTATGGATAATGTTAGCCTGTATTAATGTACCCTATGTTTTGTTAGCAAGAAATGCAAAAAGTTAAGTCAGATGTTTGGTATATTTTATAAAGTATAAAACGTTCTATTAAGAGTCTACTTTTGGATGTAAGATTGTGAGAATTTTAATTTTGTATACTAATATTCATAACAGAATTATGATGTTACCCTGTTAATGTGAATGGTGATCCGAAGGAGTCCTTAGATTTGATGTGGTTTCATCAGGGGTTTATTGATTTTAAAAAGTGCTTGATGTAGCTAAAACTGTTCTAGACTTCCTGGTCTAATATCTATAAACAGCCATTCTATCTTGATCATCTTCTACTCCTTTATTAGGAGGTATAGCAGCCGTAAAATAAGAGGTGCGTTGCTGTGATTATTCCATCTACTTATAAGCTCTTAGGGAAAGCTGACTAGAGTCAAGGTCTGCGCCCTGAATAAGCTCTTTATATTATTATAAGGGGGAATTTGTGGGGGCCCACCAAGGCTCCCCTGGTAAGACCGTACTCAAGGTCAGAGAATCTGAGCTTGCTTTACCCAGCAGGGCTATAGAATGAGATGATTTGCCCACAGGCAAGGTGACCAGGTATTTTGAAGGGTCTCCACTTGGCTGTACATTGTGCTTTGATCTTGAAAGTGGTACGATTTTGCCTCTCCCCTTTGTACAGTATAAAAAGCCCATTATAATAAATCTTGAGGAGACACGGTATTCACCCTGGGCCCACCCACAGCTATTCTGTATCTCCGTCTTTCTCTGCATCCCTGCCTACATTTCTATCTATTATTTCCATATTGTGCTCACCTCTCCCAAGAAGCCTTCAACAGTGTGGAGCTATCCTCCCTCATTGGTGGAGCCAATGATGTCTTCAGGTGCCATGGATTTGCTGGTAGTTGTGAGCTGCCTCAATGCAGTGCTGGGAACTGAATTCATTCTTCAGGATTTACATCAAGTGTTCCTAAACGCTGAGGCATATCTCCAACTCCTGTTTCTTTTATGCAGTGTGTGTGTGTGTGTGTGTGTGTGTGTGTGTGTGTGTGTGTGTTTTGCCTGCATGTATGCATGTGCCACACGTGTGCCTGAAGCACATGGAGGCCAGAATAAGGCTTTGGAACTCCTGGGAGGGGGTTATAGATGTTTGTGACTGCCATGTAGATAATGAAATTTGAACCCAAGTCCTTGGAAGAACAGACAATGCTACGAGTTCTTCTACCATCTCCAGCCTTTGTTTTGCCTGACTCCTCACACCTGGAAGGGATCTAATGTTCTCTTCTGTTCTCAATTGTTATTATGGTTTATTTTCATGCTGGCTGTGGTCACACACACACACACACACACACACACACACACACACACACACACCTTTGATCTCAGTACCAGAGAGGGAGGAGGATCTGTGACTTGGAGGTTAACCTGGTCTACACAGCCAGTAAAAAAAAAGCAACATAATAGGATACTACCCAGTAAACTCAACCTCCAAATTATTTTCAATTTCCTGTGTGTTTGTTTTGCCTGTCACTCTGTACATCATTTACATGCAGTGCTCAAGGAGACCACAAGAGGGTGACAGATACCTTGGAACCATTGCCATAGAGGGTTGAGAGGCACCATATTTTTAAGGTGCTGGGACCTTAAGCCATCTCTCTGGCCCCTGTACTTAGAATTCCTAAGGGAAACTAGAGACTCTAATATAGAACAGTGAGGAAAGCTTTAAGGAACAGACATATTTATCTTCAGGGAGACCTCAAGCAGAGAGCAGAGTGAAACCTTGAGATCTAGAGATCCAAAAACTGACAATGTAAAAACAGGTTTTATGCACCACCACACTCTGAAGCAAAAAATATCTTCTTAAGATTCGCAGAGCACGGCTTGTCGTGGTGGTGGTGGTGGTGGTGGTGGTGGTGGTGGTGGTGGTGGTGCTGGTGCTGGTGCTGGTGCTGGTGGTGGTGACACAAGCTTTTAATCCCAGTACTCGGGAGCCAGAGCCAGGTGGATCTCTGTGAGTTTGAGGGCAGCCTGGTCTACATATTGAGGTCCAGAAGAGGCAGCAAAACTACACAAGGAAACCCTGTCTTCAAAAAATAAAAACAAACAAACAAAGAAAGGAAGATTGGCAGAGCAGGCAAGCAGACATCTGAGAAGGAACACACATGTTGCTGCTTTGAGCTTGGGCATTAAAATTCAAACCCTTGTATGGAGGGATAGAATGGCAGTGATCTCCAAAGCTCAACCTCACTTTGTAGGCCAGGCAGGCCTCAAACTCAGAGGCCTCCTGGAGTGCTGGGATTAAAGGCTTGTGTCACCACCACCACCACCAGGCTAGTCAACTCTTACTGAGGACAGCAGGCAGTCTAAGATGGTGGCCCTTTCCTTCAGATGGAGCCTGTAAGGTCAAGTCTAAAATGATGGACCTTTCCCTAGGTTGGAGCCGGTAAAGTTAAGTCTAGACCTTCCCAGTAAGAGGGCACCTTCTGGGAACCCAACTTTTGAACACTCTGGAACCCCATTGAAACAGTTACCTGGGCCTTTTTGTGTCTGTAGGGAAAGGAGCCTCCGTGGCTTCTGGAAGCGGCCAGAGTTTCCCAGTGAAACTGTGGCGTTTCTTCCGCGAGGTTCCCCTGGATTGTTCCCCATCCTTCCTCCTTGATCATCCTCTGGTGAAGTCACAGCCCCTAGAGACCTGGGGAGCGTGGCCCAGGTGTTAGAAGGGAGGCATGGTGTGGAGCAGCTTCAGCTTTGGCAGCACTGACTGCAGAGAGAGGCGGCCTAGGTGCCATGTCAGAGCAGACTCTGGCTGAGGCCAGGTCTCTGGGGACAAGGGAGGACACATGTCGGGATTATCAGTCCTTGTTGGAAGACCTGACCTTCAATGGCAAACCTCACATCAATATGCTGACCATAGTAACCTAGGAGAACCTGCCCTTCGCCAGGAAGATCCTCTCTCATTGAGGCCCCAAAAGCCAAGGTTCCTCCTGACAGAAGCTTCCTCTTATGTACCTGATGGATTCTATCGTGGAAAACATTGAAAGAGAGTATCTGGCGGCCTTTACTAACAATCTAGTTGCAACATTGATTTGTGTGTTTGATAAGGTGGATGAAAATGCTAGAAAAAGTTTATTAAATTACGTTCCACATGGGATGAAATATTCCCTTTGAAGAAACTGTGTCTTGGATGTCAGAGTGAATTCATTAGATCCTTCTTAGCCTATTAAACCTCTACCTCCTAATGGGAAGACATGTAGCAGCCACGTAAAGCCCACATTTTTAAATAAACAACCTGAGGAGCCTTCAGAACCTGGCACAGTGGTCAGCTGCCCCAGTATCTCCACTCCTCTGATTGTACCTGACATACAAAAGAATCTTCCTGAAAAACAACTCATAAGACAACAGTTGTGGTGATGTTTTATTGGTGCTGAAATGTGATATTGTATGTGTATGTTGATCAATAAAGTTTGCCTGGAGATCAGAGGTCACAAAGAAAGCCATAAACAGCAGTCAGGTGTTGGTAGCACACACCCTTAATCCCTTAATCCGATCATGGGACAGGAGTGGTCTCTGTGACACACCCTGTATTTCTAGTAGCAACCATAGAGACCTGGAGGTCTGTATAGATAGGCAGTGAAGAGGAAGTGATGTGGCTGGGCTTAGAGCCAATGAGAAGGCAGAACAGGAAGCCTATAAAAGCAGAGGTTAGACAGGAAGAAGCTCTCTCTGTGAAAGCTACAGCGGGCTGGTCAGGTAAGGCCCCTGGTGGCTTTTTGTTATTTCTCTCATCTCTTCGGCTATTACCCCTGTATTTGGCTCTGTGTTTCTGATTTAATAAGACTCTTTAGAAATTCATCTACAAACAATTACTTGCAGAACAAAAGCAGTTGTCCAAACTTTAGCAAAAAAAGCTGGAGCTTGAGTTAGAAGAAGCTAAGGCACAACTGGCAGTATCTCTTAGCATTCAGCAGGAGACAGCCAACTTGGGTGCTGGATCAGCACCATCTAAATTACCTGTTCCACAGATTCCCACCATGGCCTTTAACACTCCCCATCAGGTTCCTGTAAAACCTGACAAAAGCCGTCCAGGTCCATCCTTACAAATTGGAGAACTGAAAGGAACTACCCGGGATCCCCGTCTTAACAGGAGGAGCCAACATTTTTCCCATGGCAAAGAGCAGAGTCATAGGAAGGAATTTGTAATGAACACATTCAACAAGGCTGATGTTAAAACAGGTCAAACTGTCCCCTCTGAAAAACTCAATTCGGCCAAGCAAGAAACAAGTGAATCAAGTGAAAGAATAACCAAGCAAGAACTTGAGCAGTTAGATTCTAAATCTGAATCTAAATCACCTTTGAAAAACAAATTATCCCACCCCAAAGACTTGAAAAGTCAAGAATCAGAATGGATGAGGTTGTGCGATATGAACAAGAGAGATCCAATTATAAAAATGTATCTTCAGGATAGAGCTGAGGGCAAAGATGAAGATGTCAAAGAAAAGAGAAGAACTGCAGAGAAAAAGGATAAAGATGAGCACATGAAATCATCTGAACACAGGCTGATTGGAGGTGGAAGTCAAATCATAAATGGCATTGTGCAAAAACAGGACATGGTTCCAGAAGAATTGGAAAACCAGGGGACAAAACCAGGGAGATCAAACACTCGAAAGAGATCAAGATCGAGGTCACCTAAGTCTTGGTCACCAACTATACATTCCCCAAAGGGAAGAGATAAATGGTCACCCAAAGAAAGGCAGAAAAGTGTGTTTCCAACTTTGGCCCCCACAGCTGGAAAGATGCATCAGTCAGGACTTACACAGTCACATAGGGAAGAAAGAAATGTTAAGAAAAGTGCTAAGCAGGATGTTCGAGATCCCAGACTGCTGAAAAAGATGCATGAAGGTCGGCCTCAGGAAACTGCAAGTAAACATTCTATGAGGTCAGATGCTGAGCCAAAAGAGAATATAGAGAATTGGCAAAGCTCTAAGTCTGCAGAAAGATGGAAATCTGGTTGGGAAGAGAGTCAAATCTTCCAACAGTGTGATGACCAGAGTAAAGCACCTCATCTAAGGCATAAGGAGAGCTGGTCAAGCACAAAAGGAATCTTGTCACCTGGAAGCCCAAAGCAGCCCCATGGAGCAAGGGTAGATGCCAATCTTGAGATTCCTAAAGACTTAACTCTTGCAAGCCAAAGAGAATTCCTTCAAAAGACGGGTGAACGTTTAGCTTCCGGTGAAATTACACAGGATGAGTTCCTTGGTGTTGTGCATCAATTTCGACAGCTTTTTGAGGATCAAGATGGTGGAGGAGAGGAGCAGACATCTCCCTTCAATGATGGATTTCCACTTAAGCGACCTAGATATGAAGATTCAGATAAAGCGTTTGTAGATGGCCCAGCATCAAGATTTGTTGGCCTCCAAACAAATGAGCGGCTTCCAGCTTTAGCTGCAGACCGACCATTATTTGATGGGCCTGGTAAGCCATCTGTGAAGAGAGATGGCCCAGCCAAGATAATTTGTGAAGGACCTAATAAATTAAGCCCTAGAATGAATGGACCTCCTAGAGCAGGTTCTTTTCGGTTTGATGGGTCACCAGGACCAATGGGAGGAGGAGGCATTATGCCAATCCAAGGACCAAAAGGTCAGTTTGGAGGTGGGGGCCCTTTGAGATTTCAAGTTCCTCCAGGACCAGTAGGAACACCTCTGTGGTGTGGAGGGACAATTGGTCAAGGAGGACGAGGAGGACACGGTCGAGGAGGACGCGGTCGACCAGGACGAGGACGAGGACGAGGAGGAGGCAGTATTCGATTTGAAGGTTCAACTCGTGTGACTTTTCAGGGATCTACAGGTGTTAGGAGATTTGAAGGACCAGGGAGTAAGCCTGGGGGTGGTCTGAGGTCTGAGTGCCCTCATGGACAGAGCGTGGGTAGTCTCAGATTTGAGGGGGATCATGGTCCATCAGGGGCAGCAATTAGGTTTGATGGGCCTCACGGTGAGCCAGGTGGTGCTATCAGATTTGAGGGCCCTTTGCTACAGCAAGCTGCTGGAATGAGGTTTCAGGGTCCCCAGGGTCAGTCCGTAGCTGGTCTGAGATTGGAAGGATATAATCAACTAGGTGGGAACCTTATTTCTGAGGGACCACATGGCCAACCAGGTGTTGGGATCAGGTTTGAAGGACCTTTAGTACAAAAGGGAGGTGGAATGAGGTTTGAGGGTCCTGAACCAGGAGGTGGCCTGAGAATTGCATCACCTCTGGGTCAAGGTGGTCCCCGATTTGAAGGTTGTCACTCTCTAAGGTTTGATGGACAGCCAGGTCAGCCATCACTTTTGCCAAGATTGGATGGAACACAAGGCCAGCCAGGTCCTAGATTGGAAAGAACTCTTCAGCCAGGTCCACAGAGATTTGCTGGGCCACCTGGACAGCAGGTTCAACCGAGATTTGGTAGTGTACCTCCAAGATTTCATGGGCCACAACAGGAGCAAGCATCAAGATCTGATATTCCTCTCGGTCTGCAAGGTCCCCAATATGACATCCATCCTTCACAAAGGCTTGAATCTTTCAATCAGACTGGCCCATATAATGACCCACCTGGCAATGCTTTGAATGTTCCGTCTGAAGGACTACAATTCCAAAGGCATGAAGAGATATTTGATACACCTCAAGGACCAAATTGTAATGGACCTCATGGCCCTGGAAACCAGAATTTCCCAAATGCCCTTACCAGAGCTTCAGGACACTCTTTTGATGAAAAGAATCTTCAGAGTTCTCCGTTGGGAAACTTGGGCAATTTACCTAGTCCGATGTCAGGAGGAGATATTCAGCCATCTCAAAAGGTTGTGACTGGTGTTGCTCAGCCAGTAGCATTTGGCCAAGGACAACAGTTTTTACCAGTTCATCCACAGAATGCTGGAGCTTTCATTCCAAATCCTTCAGGAGGTCTTCCTGAAGCATATCCTGATCATCATCTCAGTGAGGTGGATGTAAATGAATTGTTTTCAAAACTGGTAAAAGCAGGAATTCTCAAATTGTCACAGCCTGATTCAACTGCAACCCAGGAAAAGGAGGCTGATGCTCAGCATCCCCCTGAAGAGGGGAAGGATCAGAATGAAGATCAAGATGTTCCAGATCTCACTCATTTTACAACTGAAGAATTGAAACAACGTTATGACAGTGTCATAAACCGGCTGTACACTGGGATTCAGTGTTCTTCTTGTGGAATGAGGTTTCCGACATCCCAGAGAGATGTATATGCAGATCACTTGGACTGGCATTATCGGCAAAATAGAAGTGAGAAAGATGTTAGCAGAAAGGTCACTCATAGACGTTGGTACTGCAGTTTAACAGCCTGGATAGAATTTGAAGAAATAGCTGATCTGGAAGAAGGTGCAGAACGCCGGTGTTTTGAAAAGGTTCATCAAGAGGTTGTCCTCAAATCTCAGGAGGCTGCTAAAGAAAAGGAGTTCCACAGTGTCCCTGCTGGACCAGCTGGAGCACTTGAGAGTTGTGAAGTCTGTCAAGAACAATTTGAACAGTACTGGGATGGAGAGGAGGAAGAATGGCACTTAAAAAATGCTATTGGAGTAGACGGAAAGATTTACCATCCATCGTGTTATGCAGGTGACCAAAACACATCTTCTTTTGCTTGTACACCATCTGCCATCAAGACGCCAGTTGAAAACCCTTGGAACATTATGTTGAACACTGTCAAAAACGATTTGCAAGAACCCCATGAAAGTCCCCAAGTTAAGGAAGAGCAAACAGATCCCCCACCAGCCTGTGCAGAAGAAAGTGTAGCAACCCCCACTGACATAAAAACAGAAGAGGACACAGTTGAGTCAGTTTAGATAAAATGAGAAAGTTATGGTTTTGGTTTTGTAACAAAAGCTGCTGTTGGACCTAGAAAGTGAAGCTTTTTTTATGTATTTAGAGACATCTCTATAAATTGACTAGCTGAGGCAGGGTCTCAGCTGTCATTTGGTTTATAAATAGGTTTTAGTATTTGCATTTCCTACTTCCTGCATGGTTTCAGGTGCTTGTTGTGGGAAAGTTCTCTAGATGAGTGCAAATTTAACCAAATGAAATTGAATGTGTAAAAATGTGCGATTTTCACTTGTGAACTGTAAATTAAATAAAAATATTTTGCTCTACTAAAACAGTTGAGTTCATGTCCTCATCCTTGTGCGACTCCAACATTCCTCCATCCCACCCCTCTGAAGAAGCTGTGACACTACATTCTCACATAAGTGTTTGCTTCAAGACTCATCTGTGTTGTGAGCTCACACACATCACACTGCAGACGCTGAGGCAGTGTTCATCCTGAGCACAGGCCACTGTCCCTGTCCAGACCAGGCTCTTGGGTCCACCAAGGCCTCTGGTGGCCAGACACCTCCAGGATTGGCATGACATTTCTGCCCTGACTGCCTCAGCACTGTGTTGTCCCTGAACAGTGGGGACTGTGTGGGGATACTTCCTGATAGACACAGCCATGCTTCTGCCCCTTGGCCTGGACTATGTCTGCTGACACCGATGTTGCTTCTGGTATCGGGAGGGTAGAATCTGGGGCACATCTACTATGTACAGAATAGCCCACAACAGCAGATTCTCCTCTGCAAATGACCATGGCCAAGGCCAAGAAGCCTTGACCTGGACAAAATGGGATCAAATAACCATCAGATTTCCCTTGGTCTCTGGGGAGTTCATTGCATGATCGAAAGCATATTTTAAATTATTTAATTAAAAAAAAACCAGTAACAGGAGAGAATATATTTTGTTGATCATGGAACCTAGGATGCAGAAAGCAGCATCCAGAACTGAGTATCCACTGTGGACTTAGCAGTCCCAGAATAAGCAGCAGCTTCAGAAGCTCCCACTAGGAGCATCAACAGCTGGAGTATCCGCTGAGCCAGCATCAGCACTGGTGAGACATGCAGGCCATCATTACATCACAGGTAGCAGATACCCCAGAGAGGCAGCTTGAGCAGCAAGGGTCTGTCCATCTCTGCTGTGAAGAAGCCACAGTGGGGAGGGCACAGTCAGTCAGAGTGTTTGTGGGAGCTAGACTGACATTTGCAACCTTGAGGAGCCACATAGAGATGCCATGGGAGAGCTGAAAGGCAGGCAGTGGTGCTGGCTTGGAGACTGCAGCCAGAGGCTTTGAACCCCAGCACCAGAATAGGTCTGTCAGCAGGCAGCGGAGGGTGATCCTGCAGGGCACCAAGATGCCAGGGTGTGCACCCTAGGTGGACCAGGAAGCAGGTACCTTCCATTCTGAGTGTGTATGCATTCAGGGAACACCAAGGTCCTTGTGGAGATGAGGCAGCATCCCCAAGGATGGAAGCCATGGTGGAAGCAGTGCTGTAGATCCAAGGGAGACTGCTGCTGGAGGGCCCAGGTATGGAGAGGGCAGCAAAGCTTTTGTGCACAGGGTCTGATGCCCTAGCAGCAGACCTTGAACTGCTTAGTGAGGCAGAGCCTTACTCCACCATGAATGTCAAGCTACCATAATGCAGTCCACAGAGGATGCAAGGCAGGACCATCATGCTGAATGGAAGGCTCATAGGGACAGTGAGGCACCTTGAGCCCATGCAGCATGGGAGGTTGAAGGCCCTCAGGCCCCAGGGCTGGGATTGTAAAACTGAATGTGTCGGAGTCAGCAGCCAAAGCCACGTAGCCTCTGTTTGCTGGAGGTGAACAAATAAATGGCTTCCTTAAGACACAACTTCCTGGTTCATGCTAGCTGCACAGAGAGCTCTTTGGAAGAGGTCTGCAGCTACTCAGCTATGGTGACACAATCTTTGTCCCAGGACAAAGTTCTTAGGGCCAGGCTAGCAGGCCATGAAGTGCCTCTGAAGCTCAGAGCAAAAGTTTTAGAGACTCTTGTGTGAACTGGGTTGTTGCATTCAAGGGATCTGCAACAAATTTTTGGTTGTGGGTCTCTTTATATTTAGAACATTTTGCTTCAGATTCATTATGACTTGGACAGCTCTACAGAGATTTCAGGGAATATGAGGAGCCAGGCCCAGATCTTGAGATTTCAGTGGATCTTTAAGGCCAGTATCAGAACTGACTGTTTGAACTGTTCAGACTTAAGAAATGGGATGGACAAGAGTGGTTCATTGCAATGGGACGATTTTGATTTCAGACACACACGTGCACACACACACACACACATACAAACACAAACACACAATTAAATGTGATGAATTACAAACTGTTTTGTGTAGAAATGTAACTGTTTGTGTAAAAATGAAACTGTTTTTTGTAGGAATAGAGAAGTTTGTTTTTTTATGCCCAGGCTCAAGATGAAGCTTCAAAAAATATAAAGTAAGGGGGATTTGTTATATTCTTCAGTCTATTTAATTTAATAAAATGTACTGATGAGTAGAAGTTGGAGGAATATTTGCTCCTGGATTAGAGCAGCTCAAATGCAAAACACTTTCTTGTTCTTTGTATGGATAATGTTAGCCTGTATTAATGTACCCTATGTTTTGTTAGCAAGAAATGCAAAAAGTTAAGTCAGATGTTTGGTATATTTTATAAAGTATAAAACGTTCTATTAAGAGTCTACTTTTGGATGTAAGATTGTGAGAATTTTAATTTTGTATACTAATATTCATAACAGAATTATGATGTTACCCTGTTAATGTGAATGGTGATCCGAAGGAGTCCTTAGATTTGATGTGGTTTCATCAGGGGTTTATTGATTTTAAAAAGTGCTTGATGTAGCTAAAACTGTTCTAGACTTCCTGGTCCAATATCTATATACAGCCATTCTATCTTGATCATCTTCTACTCCTTTATTAGGAGGTATAGCAGCCATAAAAGAACAGGTGCGTTGCTGTGATTATTCCATCTACTTATAAGCTCTTAGGGAAAGCTGACTAGAGTCAAGGTCTGCGCCCTGAACAAGCTCTTATATTATTATAAGGGGGAATTTGTGGGGGCCCACCATGGCTCCCCTGGTAAGACCGTACTCAAGGTCAGAGAATCTGAGCTTGCTTTACCCAGCAGGGCTATAGAATGAGATGATTTGCCCACAGGCAAGGTGACCAGGTATTTTGAAGGGTCTCCACTTGGCTGTACATTGTGCTTTGATCTTGAAAGTGGTACGATTTTGCCTCTCCCCTTTGTACAGTATAAAAAGCCCATTATAATAAATCTTGAGGAGACACGGTATTCACCCTGGGCCCACCCACAGCTATTCTGTATCTCCGTCTTTCTCTGCATCCCTGCCTACATTTCTATCTATTATTTCCTCATTGCGCTCACCTCTCCCAAGAAGCCTTCAACAGTGTGGAGCTATCCTCCCTCATTGGTGGAGCC
>NC_134852.1:16172500-16177500 GCF_049852395.1 Peromyscus maniculatus bairdii | reverse complement strand
CAAGTTCCTCCAGGACCAGTAGGAACACCTCTGTGGTGTGGAGGGACAATTGGTCAAGGAGGACGAGGAGGACACGGTCGAGGAGGACGCGGTCGACCAGGACGAGGACGAGGACGAGGAGGCAGTATTCGATTTGAAGGTTCAACTCGTGTGACTTTTCAGGGATCTACAGGTGTTAGGAGATTTGAAGGACCAGGGAGTAAGCCTGGGGGTGGTCTGAGGTCTGAGTGCCCTCATGGACAGAGCGTGGGTAGTCTCAGATTTGAGGGGGATCATGGTCCATCAGGGGCAGCAATTAGGTTTGATGGGCCTCATGGTGAGCCAGGTGGTGCTATCAGATTTGAGGGCCCTTTGCTACAGCAAGCTGCTGGAATGAGGTTTCAGGGTCCCCAGGGTCAGTCCGTAGCTGGTCTGAGATTGGAAGGATATAATCAACTAGGTGGGAACCTTATTTCTGAGGGACCACATGGCCAACCAGGTGTTGGGATCAGGTTTGAAGGACCTTTAGTACAAAAGGGAGGTGGAATGAGGTTTGAGGGTCCTGAACCAGGAGGTGGCCTGAGAATTGCATCACCTCTGGGTCAAAGTGGTCCCCGATTTGAAGGTTGTCACTCTCTAAGGTTTGATGGACAGCCAGGTCAGCCATCACTTTTGCCAAGATTGGATGGAACACAAGGCCAGCCAGGTCCTAGATTGGCAAGAACTCTTCAGCCAGGTCCACAGAGATTTGCTGGGCCACCTGGACAGCAGGTTCAACCGAGATTTGGTAGTGTACCTCCAAGATTTCATGGGCCACAACAGGAGCAAGCATCAAGATCTGATATTCCTCTCGGTCTGCAAGGTCCCCAATATGACATCCATCCTTCACAAAGGCTTGAATCTTTCAATCAGACTGGCCCATATAATGACCCACCTGGCAATGCTTTGAATGTTCCATCTGAAGGACTACAATTCCAAAGGCATGAACAGATATTTGATACACCTCAAGGACCAAATTGTAATGGACCTCATGGCCCTGGAAACCAGAATTTCCCAAATGCCCTTACCAGAGCTTCAGGACACTCTTTTGATGAAAAGAATCTTCAGAGTTCTCCGTTGGGAAACTTGGGCAATTTACCTAGTCCGATGTCAGGAGGAGATATTCAGCCATCTCAAAAGGTTGTGACTGGTGTTGCTCAGCCAGTAGCATTTGGCCAAGGACAACAGTTTTTACCAGTTCATCCACAGAATGCTGGAGCTTTCATTCCAAATCCTTCAGGAGGTCTTCCTGAAGCATATCCTGATCATCATCTCAGTGAGGTGGATGTAAATGAATTGTTTTCAAAACTGGTAAAAGCAGGAATTCTCAAATTGTCACAGCCTGATTCAACTGCAACCCAGGAAAAGGAGGCTGATGCTCAGCATCCCCCTGAAGAGGGGAAGGATGAGAATGAAGATCAAGATGTTCCAGATCTCACTCATTTTACAACTGAAGAATTGAAACAACGTTATGACAGTGTCATAAACCGGCTGTACACTGGGATTCAGTGTTCTTCTTGTGGAATGAGGTTTCCGACATCCCAGAGAGATGTTTATGCAGATCACTTGGACTGGCATTATCGGCAAAATAGAAGTGAGAAAGATGTTAGCAGAAAGGTCACTCATAGACGTTGGTACTGCAGTTTAACAGCCTGGATAGAATTTGAAGAAATAGCTGATCTGGAAGAAGGTGCAGAACGCCGGTGTTTCGAAAAGGTTCATCAAGAGGTTGTCCTCAAATCTCAGGAGGCTGCTAAAGAAAAGGAGTTCCACAGTGTCCCTGCTGGACCAGCTGGAGCACTTGAGAGTTGTGAAGTCTGTCAAGAACAATTTGAACAGTACTGGGATGGAGAGGAGGAAGAATGGCACTTAAAAAATGCTATTGGAGTAGACGGAAAGATTTACCATCCATCGTGTTATGCAGGTGACCAAAACACATCTTCTTTTGCTTGTACACCATCTGCCATCAAGACGCCAGTTGAAAACCCTTGGAACATTATGTTGAACACTGTCAAAAACGATTTGCAAGAACCCCATGAAAGTCCCCAAGTTAAGGAAGAGCAAACAGATCCCCCACCAGCCTGTGCAGAAGAAAGTGTAGCAACCCCCACTGACATAAAAACAGAAGAGGACACAGTTGAGTCAGTTTAGATAAAATGAGAAAGTTATGGTTTTGGTTTTGTAACAAAAGCTGCTGTTGGACCTAGAAAGTGAAGCTTTTTTTATGTATTTAGAGACATCTCTATAAATTGACTAGCTGAGGCAGGGCCTCAGCTGTCATTTGGTTTATAAATAGGTTTTAGTATTTGCATTTCCTACTTCCTGCATGGTTTCAGGTGCTTGTTGTGGGAAAGTTCTCTAGATGAGTGCAAATTTAACCAAATGAAATTGTATGTGTAAAAATGTGTGATTTTCACTTGTGAACTGTAAATTTAAATAAAAATATTTTGCTCTACTAAAACAGTTGAGTTCATGTCCTCATCCTTGTGCGACTCCAACATTCCTCCATCCCACCCCTCTGAAGAAGCTGTGACACTACATTCTCACATAAGTGTTTGCTTCAAGACTCATCTGTGTTGTGAGCTCACACACATCACACTGCAGACGCTGAGGCAGTGTTCATCCTGAGCACAGGCCACTGTCCCTGTCCAGACCAGGCTCTTGGGTCCACCAAGGCCTCTGGTGGCCAGACACCTCCAGGATTGGCATGACATTTCTGCCCTGACTGCCTCAGCACTGTGTTGTCCCTGAACAGTGGGGACTGTGTGGGGATACTTCCTGATAGACACAGCCATGCTTCTGCCCCTTGGCCTGGACTATGTCTGCTGACACCGATGTTGCTTCTGGTATCGGGAGGGTAGAATCTGGGGCACATCTACTATGTACAGAATAGCCCACAACAGCAGATTCTCCTCTGCAAATGACCATGGCCAAGGCCAAGAAGCCTTGACCTGGACAAAATGGGATCAAATAACCATCAGATTTCCCTTGGTCTCTGGGGAGTTCATTGCATGATCGAAAGCATATTTTAAATTATTTAATTAAAAAAAAACCAGTAACAGGAGAGAATATATTTTGTTGATCATGGAACCTAGGATGCAGAAAGCAGCATCCAGAACTGAGTATCCACTGTGGACTTAGCAGTCCCAGAATAAGCAGCAGCTTCAGAAGCTCCCACTAGGAGCATCAACAGCTGGAGTATCCGCTGAGCCAGCATCAGCACTGGTGAGACGTGCAGGCCATCATTACATCACAGGTAGCAGATACCCCAGAGAGGCAGCTTGAGCAGCAAGGGTCTGTCCATCTCTGCTGTGAAGAAGCCACAGTGGGGAGGGCACAGTCAGTCAGAGTGTTTGTGGGAGCTAGACTGACATTTGCAACCTTGAGGAGCCACATAGAGATGCCATGGGAGAGCTGAAAGGCAGGCAGTGGTGCTGGCTTGGAGACTGCAGCCAGAGGCTTTGAACCCCAGCACCAGAATAGGTCTGTCAGCAGGCAGCGGAGGGTGATCCTGCAGGGCA
Organism: Peromyscus maniculatus bairdii; assembly: GCF_049852395.1. Lineage (NCBI taxonomy): Eukaryota > Metazoa > Chordata > Mammalia > Rodentia > Cricetidae > Peromyscus > Peromyscus maniculatus. The sequence goes on along the minus strand of NC_134852.1, from coordinate 16,173,961 downwards.
CCAAGATGCCAGGGTGTGCACCCTAGGTGGACCAGGAAGCAGGTACCTTCCATTCTGAGTGTGTATGCATTCAGGGAACACCAAGGTCCTTGTGGAGATGAGGCAGCATCCCCAAGGATGGAAGCCATGGTGGAAGCAGTGCTGTAGATCCAAGGGAGACTGCTGCTGGAGGGCCCAGGTATGGAGAGGGCAGCAAAGCTTTTGTGCACAGGGTCTGATGCCCTAGCAGCAGACCTTGAACTGCTTAGTGAGGCAGAGCCTTACTCCACCATGAATGTCAAGCTACCATAATGCAGTCCACAGAGGATGCAAGGCAGGACCATCATGCTGAATGGAAGGCTCATAGGGACAGTGAGGCACCTTGAGCCCATGCAGCATGGGAGATTGAAGGCCCTCAGGCCCCAGGGCTGGGATTGTAAACCTGAATGTGTCGGAGTCAGCAGCCAAAGCCACGTAGCCTCTGTTTGCTGGAGGTGAACAAATAAATGGCTTCCTTAAGACACAGCTTCCTGGTTCATGCTAGCTGCACAGAGAGCTCTTTCGAAGAGGTCTGCAGCTACTCAGCTATGGTGACACAATCTTTGTCCCAGGACAAAGTTCTTAGGGCCAGGCTAGCAGGCCATGAAGTGCCTCTGAAGCACAGAGCAAAAGTTTTAGAGACTCTTGTGTGAACTGGGTTGTTGCATTCAATGGATCTGCAACAAATTTTTGGTTGTGGGTCTCTTGATATTTAGAACATTTTGCTTCAGATTCATTATGACTTGGACAGCTCTACAGAGATTTCAGGGCATATGAGGAGCCAGGCCCAGATCTTGAGATTTCAGTGTATCTTTAAGGCCAGTATCAGAACTGAATGTTTGAACTGTTCAGACTTAAGAAATGGGATGGACAAGAGTGGTTCATTGCAATGAGACGATTTCAGACACACACGTGCACACACACACACACAAACACACAATTTAATGTGATGAATTACAAACTGTTTTGTGTAGAAATGTAACTGTTTGTGTAAAAATGAAACTGTTTTTTGTAGGAATAGAGAAGTTTGTTTTTTTCTGCCCAGGCTCAAGATGAAGCTTCAAAAAATATAAAGTGAGGGGGATTTGTTATATTCTTCAGTCTATTTACTTTAATAAAATGTACTGATGAGTAGAAGTTGGAGGAATATTTGCTCCTGGATTAGAGCAGCTCAAATGCAAAACACTTTCTTGTTCTTTGTATGGATAATGTTAGCCTGTATTAATGTACCCTATGTTTTGTTAGCAAGAAATGCAAAAAGTTAAGTCAGATGTTTGGTATATTTTATAAAGTATAAAACGTTCTATTAAGAGTCTACTTTTGGATGTAAGATTGTGAGAATTTTAATTTTGTATACTAATATTCATAACAGAATTATGATGTTACCCTGTTAATGTGAATGGTGATCCGAAGGAGTCCTTAGATTTGATGTGGTTTCATCAG
>NC_134852.1:16142500-16167500 GCF_049852395.1 Peromyscus maniculatus bairdii | reverse complement strand
TGGAGCAAGGGTAGATGCCAATCTTGAGATTCCTAAAGACTTAACTCTTGCAAGCCAAAGAGAATTCCTTCAAAAGACGGGTGAACGTTTAGCTTCCGGTGAAATTACACAGGATGAGTTCCTTGGTGTTGTGCATCAATTTCGACAGCTTTTTGAGGATCAAGATGGTGGAGGAGAGGAGCAGACATCTCCCTTCAATGATGGATTTCCACTTAAGCGACCTAGATATGAAGATTCAGATAAAGCGTTTGTAGATGGCCCAGCATCAAGATTTGTTGGCCTCCAAACAAATGAGCGGCTTCCAGCTTTAGCTGCAGACCGACCATTATTTGATGGGCCTGGTAAGCCATCTGTGAAGAGAGATGGCCCAGCCAAGATAATTTGTGAAGGACCTAATAAATTAAGCCCTAGAATGAATGGACCTCCTAGAGCAGGTTCTTTTCGGTTTGATGGGTCACCAGGACCAATGGGAGGAGGAGGCATTATGCCAATCCAAGGACCAAAAGGTCAGTTTGGAGGTGGGGGCCCTTTGAGATTTCAAGTTCCTCCAGGACCAGTAGGAACACCTCTGTGGTGTGGAGGGACAATTGGTCAAGGAGGACGAGGAGGACACGGTCGAGGAGGTCGCGGTGGACCAGGAGGAGGACGAGGACGAGGAGGCAGTATTCAATTTGAAGGTTCAACTCGTGTGACTTTTCAGGGATCTACAGGTGTTAGGAGATTTGAAGGACCAGGGAGTAAGCCTGGGGGTGGTCTGAGGTCTGAGTGCCCTCATGGACAGAGCTTGGGTAGTCTCAGATTTGAGGGGGATCATGGTCCATCAGGGGCAGCAATTAGGTTTGATGGGCCTCATGGTGAGCCAGGTGGTGCTATCAGATTTGAGGGCCCTTTGCTACAGCAAGCTGCTGGAATGAGGTTTCAGGGTCCCCAGGGTCAGTCCGTAGCTGGTCTGAGATTGGAAGGATATAATCAACTAGGTGGGAACCTTATTTCTGAGGGACCACATGGCCAACCAGGTGTTGGGATCAGGTTTGAAGGACCTTTAGTACAAAAGGGAGGTGGAATGAGGTTTGAGGGTCCTGAACCAGGAGGTGGCCTGAGAATTGCATCACCTCTGGGTCAAGGTGGTCCCCGATTTGAAGGTTGTCACTCTCTAAGGTTTGATGGACAGCCAGGTCAGCCATCACTTTTGCCAAGATTGGATGGAACACAAGGCCAGCCAGGTCCTAGATTGGAAAGAACTCTTCAGCCAGGTCCACAGAGATTTGCTGGGCCACCTGGACAGCAGGTTCAACCGAGATTTGGTAGTGTACCTCCAAGATTTCATGGGCCACAACAGGAGCAAGCATCAAGATCTGATATTCCTCTCGGTCTGCAAGGTCCCCAATATGACATCCATCCTTCACAAAGGCTTGAATCTTTCAATCAGACTGGCCCATATAATGACCCACCTGGCAATGCTTTGAATGTTCCGTCTGAAGGACTACAATTCCAAAGGCATGAACAGATATTTGATACACCTCAAGGACCAAATTGTAATGGACCTCATGGCCCTGGAAACCAGAATTTCCCAAATGCCCTTACCAGAGCTTCAGGACACTCTTTTGATGAAAAGAATCTTCAGAGTTCTCAGTTGGGAAACTTGGGCAATTTACCTAGTCCGATGTCAGGAGGAGATATTCAGCCATCTCAAAAGGTTGTGACTGGTGTTGCTCAGCCAGTAGCATTTGGCCAAGGACAACAGTTTTTACCAGTTCATCCACAGAATGCTGGAGCTTTCATTCCAAATCCTTCAGGAGGTCTTCCTGAAGCATATCCTGATCATCATCTCAGTGAGGTGGATGTAAATGAATTGTTTTCAAAACTGGTAAAAGCAGGAATTCTCAAATTGTCACAGCCTGATTCAACTGCAACCCAGGAAAAGGAGGCTGATGCTCAGCATCCCCCTGAAGAGGGGAAGGATCAGAATGAAGATCAAGATGTTCCAGATCTCACTCATTTTACAACTGAAGAATTGAAACAACGTTATGACAGTGTCATAAACCGGCTGTACACTGGGATTCAGTGTTCTTATTGTGGAATGAGGTTTCCGACATCCCAGAGAGATGTTTATGCAGATCACTTGGACTGGCATTATCGGCAAAATAGAAGTGAGAAAGATGTTAGCAGAAAGGTCACTCATAGACGTTGGTACTGCAGTTTAACAGCCTGGATAGAATTTGAAGAAATAGCTGATCTGGAAGAAGGTGCAGAACGCCGGTGTTTCGAAAAGGTTCATCAAGAGGTTGTCCTCAAATCTCAGGAGGCTGCTAAAGAAAAGGAGTTCCACAGTGTCCCTGCTGGACCAGCTGGAGCACTTGAGAGTTGTGAAGTCTGTCAAGAACAATTTGAACAGTACTGGGATGGAGAGGAGGAAGAATGGCACTTAAAAAATGCTATTGGAGTAGACGGAAAGATTTACCATCCATCGTGTTATGCAGGTGACCAAAACACATCTTCTTTTGCTTGTACACCATCTGCCATCAAGACGCCAGTTGAAAACCCTTGGAACATTATGTTGAACACTGTCAAAAACGATTTGCAAGAACCCCATGAAAGTCCCCAAGTTAAGGAAGAGCAAACAGATCCCCCACCAGCCTGTGCAGAAGAAAGTGTAGCAACCCCCACTGACATAAAAACAGAAGAGGACACAGTTGAGTCAGTTTAGATAAAATGAGAAAGTTATGGTTTTGGTTTTGTAACAAAAGCTGCTGTTGGACCTAGAAAGTGAAGCTTTTTTTATGTATTTAGAGACATCTCTATAAATTGACTAGCTGAGGCAGGGTCTCAGCTGTCATTTGGTTTATAAATAGGTTTTAGTATTTGCATTTCCTACTTCCTGCATGGTTTCAGGTGCTTGTTGTGGGAAAGTTCTCTAGATGAGTGCAAATTTAACCAAATGAAATTATATGTGTAAAAATGTGCGATTTTCACTTGTGAACTGTAAATTAAATAAAAATATTTTGCTCTACTAAAACAGTTGAGTTCATGTCCTCATCCTTGTGCGACTCCAACATTCCTCCATCCCACCCCTCTGAAGAAGCTGTGACACTACATTCTCACATAAGTGTTTGCTTCAAGACTCATCTGTGTTGTGAGCTCACACACATCACACTGCAGACGCTGAGGCAGTGTTCATCCTGAGCACAGGCCACTGTCCCTGTCCAGACCAGGCTCTTGGGTCCACCAAGGCCTCTGGTGGCCAGACACCTCCAGGATTGGCATGACATTTCTGCCCTGACTGCCTCAGCACTGTGTTGTCCCTGAACAGTGGGGACTGTGTGGGGATACTTCCTGATAGACACAGCCATGCTTCTGCCCCTTGGCCTGGACTATGTCTAATGACACCGATGTTGCTTCTGGTATCGGGAGGGTAGAATCTGGGGCACATCTACTATGTACAGAATAGCCCACAACAGCAGATTCTCCTCTGCAAATGACCATGGCCAAGGCCAAGAAGCCTTGACCTGGACAAAATGGGATCAAATAACCATCAGATTTCCCTTGGTCTCTGGGGAGTTCATTGCATGATCGAAAGCATATTTTAAATTATTTAATTAAAAAAAAAAACCAGTAACAGGAGAGAATATATTTTGTTGATCATGGAACCTAGGATGCAGAAAGCAGCATCCAGAACTGAGTATCCACTGTGGACTTAGCAGTCCCAGAATAAGCAGCAGCTTCAGAAGCTCCCACTATGAGCATCAACAGCTGGAGTATCCGCTGAGCCAGCATCAGCACTGGTGAGACATGCAGGCCATCATTACATCACAGGTAGCAGATACCCCAGAGAGGCAGCTTGAGCAGCAAGGGTCTGTCCATCTCTGCTGTGAAGAAGCCACAGTGGGGAGGGCACAGTCAGTCAGAGTGTTTGTGGGAGCTAGACTGACATTTGCAACCTTGAGGAGCCAGATAGAGATGCCATGGGAGAGCTGAAAGGCAGGCAGTGGTGCTGGCTTGGAGACTGCAGCCAGAGGCTTTGAACCCCAGCACCAGAATAGGTCTGTCAGCAGGCAGCGGAGGGTGATCCTGCAGGGCACCAAGATGCCAGGGTGTGCACCCTAGGTGGACCAGGAAGCAGGTACCTTCCATTCTGAGTGTGTATGCATTCAGGGAACACCAAGGTCCTTGTGGAGATGAGGCAGCATCCCCAAGGATGGAAGCCATGGTGGAAGCAGTGCTGTAGATCCAAGGGAGACTGCTGCTGGAGGGCCCAGGTATGGAGAGGGCAGCAAAGCTTTTGTGCACAGGGTCTGATGCCCTAGCAGCAGACCTTGAACTGCTTAGTGAGGCAGAGCCTTACTCCACCATGAATGTCAAGCTACCATAATGCAGTCCACAGAGGATGCAAGGCAGGACCATCATGCTGAATGGAAGGCTCATAGGGACAGTGAGGCACCTTGAGCCCATGCAGCATGGGAGGTTGAAGGCCCTCAGGCCCCAGGGCTGGGATTGTAAAACTGAATGTGTCGGAGTCTGCAGCCAAAGCCACGTAGCCTCTGTTTGCTGGAGGTGAACAAATAAATGGCTTCCTTAAGACACAACTTCCTGGTTCATGCTAGCTGCACAGAGAGCTCTTTGGAAGAGGTCTGCAGCTACTCAGCTATGGTGACACAATCTTTGTCCCAGAACAAAGTTCTTAGGGCCAGGCTAGCAGGCCATGAAGTGCCTCTGAAGCTCAGAGCAAAAGTTTTAGAGACTCTTGTGTGAACTGGGTTGTTGCATTCAAGGGATCTGCAACAAATTTTTGGTTGTGGGTCTCTTTATATTTAGAACATTTTGCTTCAGATTCATTATGACTTGGACAGCTCTACAGAGATTTCAGGGAATATGAGGAGCCAGGCCCAGATCTTGAGATTTCAGTGGATCTTTAAGGCCAGTATCAGAACTGACTGTTTGAACTGTTCAGACTTAAGAAATGGGATGGACAAGAGTGGTTCATTGCAATGGGACGATTTTGATTTCAGACACACACGTGTGCGCACACACACACACACATACAAACACAAACACACAATTAAATGTGATGAATTACAAACTGTTTTGTGTAGAAATGTAACTGTTTGTGTAAAAATGAAACTGTTTTTTGTAGGAATAGAGAAGTTTGTTTTTTTCTGCCCAGGCTCAAGATGAAGCTTCAAAAAATATAAAGTAAGGGGGATTTGTTATATTCTTCAGTCTATTTAATTTAATAAAATGTACTGATGAGTAGAAGTTGGAGGAATATTTGCTCCTGGATTAGAGCAGCTCAAATGCAAAACACTTTCTTGTTCTTTGTATGGATAATGTTAGCCTGTATTAATGTACCCTATGTTTTGTTAGCAAGAAATGCAAAAAGTTAAGTCAGATGTTTGGTATATTTTATAAAGTATAAAATGTTCTATTAAGAGTCTACTTTTGGATGTAAGATTGTGAGAATTTTAATTTTGTATACTAATATTCATAACAGAATTATGATGTTACCCTGTTAATGTGAATGGTGATCCGAAGGAGTCCTTAGATTTGATGTGGTTTCATCAGGGGTTTATTGATTTTAAAAAGTGCTTGATGTAGCTAAAACTGTTCTAGACTTCCTGGTCCAATATCTATATACAGCCATTCTATCTTGATCATCTTCTACTCCTTTATTAGGAGGTATAGCAGCCATAAAAGAACAGGTGTGTTGCTGTGATTATTCCATCTACTTATAAGCTCTTAGGGAAAGCTGACTAGAGTCAAGGTCTGCGCCCTGAATAAGCTCTTTATATTATTATAAGGGGGAATTTGTGGGGGCCCACCAAGGCTCCCCTGGTAAGACCGTACTCAAGGTCAGAGAATCTGAGCTTGCTTTACCCAGCAGGGCTATAGAATGAGATGATTTGCCCACAGGCAAGGTGACCAGGTATTTTGAAGGGTCTCCACTTGGCTGTACATTGTGCTTTGATCTTGAAAGTGGTACAATTTTGCCTCTCCCCTTTGTACAGTATAAAAAGCCCATTATAATAAATCTTGAGGAGACACGGTATTCACCCTGGGCCCACCCACAGCTATTCTGTATCTCTGTCTTTCTCTGCATCCCTGCCTACATTTCTATCTATTATTTCCTCATTGCGCTCACCTCTCCCAAGAAGCCTTCAACAGTGTGGAGCTATCCTCCCTCATTGGTGGAGCCAATGATGTCTTCAGGTGCCATGGATTTGCTGGTAGTTGTGAGCTGCCTCAATGCAGTGCTGGGAACTGAATTCATTCTTCAGGATTTACATCAAGTGTTCCTAAACACTGAGGCATATCTCCACCTCCTGTTTCTTTTATGCAGTGTGTGTGTGTATGTGTGTGTGTGTGTGTGTGTGTGTGTGTGTGTGTGTGTGGTGTTTTGCCTGCATGTATGCATGTGCCACACGTGTGCCTGAAGCACATGGAGGCCAGAATAAGGCTTTGGAACTCCTGGGAGGGAGTTATAGATGTTTGTGACTGCCATGTAGATAATGGAATTTGAACCCAAGTCCTTGGAAGAACAGACAATGCTACGAGTTCTTCTACCATCTCCAGCCTTTGTTTTGCCTGACTCCTCACACCTGGAAGGGATCTAATGTTCTCTTCTGTTCTCAATTGTTATTACGGTTTATTTTCATGCTGGCTGTGGTCACACACACACACACACACACACACACACACACACACACACACACACCTTTGATCTCAGTACCAGAGAGGGAGGAGGATCTGTGACTTGGAGGTTAACCTGGTCTACACAGCCAGTAAAAAAAAAAGCAACATAATAGGATACTACCCAGTAAACTCAACCTCCAAATTATTTTCAATTTCCTGTGTGTTTGTTTTGCCTGTCACTCTGTACATCATTTACATGCAGTGCTCAAGGAGACCACAAGAGGGTGACAGATACCTTGGAACCATTGCCATAGAGGGTTGAGAGGCACCATTTTTTTAAGGTGCTGGGACCTTAAGCCATCTCTCTGGCCCCTGTACTTAGAATTCCTAAGGGAAACTAGAGACTCTAATATAGAACAGTGAGGAAAGCTTTAAGGAACAGACATATTTATCTTCAGGGAGACCTCAAGCAGAGAGCAGAGTGAAACCTTGAGATCTAGAGATCCAACAAATGACAATGTAAAAACAGGTTTTATGCACCACCACACTCTGCAGCAAAAAATATCTTCTTAAGATTGGCAGAGGACGGCCTGTCGTGGTGGTGGTGGTGGTGGTGGTGGTGGTGGTGGTGGTGGTGGTGGTGCTGGTGCTGGTGCTGGTGGTGGTGACACAAGCTTTTAATCCCAGTACTCGGGAGCCAGAGCCAGGTGGATCTCTGTGAGTTTGAGGGCAGCCTGGTCTACATATTGAGGTCCAGAAGAGGCAGCAAAACTACACAAGGAAACCCTGTCTTGAAAAAATAAAAACAAACAAACAAAGAAAGGAAGATTGGCAGAGCAGGCAAGCAGACATCTGAGAAGGAACACACATGTTGCTGCTTTGAGCTTGGGGATTAAAATTCAAACCCTTGTATGGAGGGATAGAATGGCAGTGATCTCCAAAGCTCAACCTCACTTTGTAGGCCAGGCAGGCCTCAAACTCAGAGGCCTCCTGGAGTGCTAGGATTAAAGGCTTGTGTCACCACCACCACCACCAGGCTAGTCAACTCTTACTGAGGACAGCAGGCAGTCTAAGATGGTGGCCCTTTCCTTCAGATGGAGCCTGTAAGGTCAAGTCTAAAATGATGGACCTTTCCCTAGGTTGGAGCCTGTAAAGTTAAGTCTATACTGTCCCAGTAAGAGGGCTCCTTCTGGGAACCCAACTTTTGAACACTCTGGAACCCCATTGAAACAGTTACCTGGGCCTTTTTGTGTCTGTAGGGAAAGGAGCCTCAGTGGCTTCTGGAAGCGGCCAGAGTTTCCCAGTGAAACTGTGGCGTTTCTTCTGCGAGGTTCCCCTGGATTGTTCCCCATCCTTCCTCCTTGATCATCCTCTGGTGAAGTCACAGCCCCTAGAGACCTGGGGAGCGTGGCCCAGGTGTTAGAAGGGAGGCATGGTGTGGAGCAGCTTCAGCTTTGGCAGCACTGACTGCAGAGAGAGGCGGCCTAGGTGCCATGTCAGAGCAGACTCTGGCTGAGGCCAGGTCTCTGGGGACAAGGGAGGACACATGTCAGGATTATCAGTCCTTGTTGGAAGACCTGACCTTCAATGGCAAACCTCACATCAATATGCTGACCATAGTAACCTAGGAGAACCTGCCCTTCGCCAGGAAGATCCTCTCTCATTGAGGCCCCAAAAGCCAACGTTCCTCCCGAGAGAAGCTTCCTCTTATGTACCTTATGGATTCTATCGTGGAAAACATTGAAAGAGAGTATCTGGCTGCCTTTACTAACAATCTAGTTGCAACATTGATTTGTGTGTTTGAAAAGGTGGATGAAAACGCTAGAAAAAGTTTATTAAATTACGTTCCACATGGGATGAAATATTCCCTTTGAAGAAACTGTGTCTTGGATGTCAGAGTGAATTCATTAGATCCTTCTTAGCCTATTAAACCTCTACCCCCTAATGGGAAGACATGTAGCAGCCACGTAAAGCCCACATTTTTAAATAAACAACCTGAGGAGCCTTCAGCACCTGGCACAGTGGTCAGCTGCCCCAGTATCTCCACTCCTCTGATTGTACCTGACATACAAAAGAATCTTCCTGAAAAACAACTCATAAGACAACAGTTGTGGTGATGTTTTATTGGTGCTGAAATGTGATATTGTATGTGTATGTTGATCAATAAAGTTTGCCTGGAGATCAGAGGTCACAAAGAAAGCCATAAACAGCAGTCAGGTGTTGGTAGCACACACCCTTAATCCCTTAATCCGATCATGGGACAGGAGTGGTCTCTGTGACACACCCTGTATTTCTAGTAGCAACCATAGAGACCTGGAGGTCTGTATAGATAGGCAGTGAAGAGGAAGTGATGTGGCTGGGCTTAGAGCCAATGAGAAGGCAGAACAGAACAGGAAGCCTATAAAAGCAGAGGTTAGACAGGAAGAAGCTCTCTCTGTGAAAGCTACAGCGGGCTGGTCAGGTAAGGCCCCTGGTGGCTTTTTGTTATTTCTCTCATCTCTTCGGCTATTACCCCTGTATTTGGCTCTGTGTTTCTTATTTAATAAGACTCTTTAGAAATTCGTCTACAAACAATTACTTGCAGAACAAAAGCAGTTGTCCAAACTTTAGCAAAAAAAGCTGGAGCTTGAGTTAGAAGAAGCTAAGGCACAACTGGCAGTATCTCTTAGCATTCAGCAGGAGACAGCCAACTTGGGTGCTGGATCAGCACCATCTAAATTACCTGTTCCACAGATTCCCACCATGGCCTTTAACACTCCCCATCAGGTTCCTGTAAAACCTGACAAAAGCCGTCCAGGTCCATCCTTACAAATTCGAGAACTGAAAGGAACTACCCGGGATCCCCGTCTTAACAGGAGGAGCCAACATTTTTCCCATGGCAAAGAGCAGAGTCATAGGAAGGAATTTGTAATGAACACATTCAACAAGGCTGATGTTAAAACAGGTCAAACTGTCCCCTCTGAAAAACTCAATTCGGCCAAGCAAGAAACAAGTGAATCAAGTGAAAGAATAACCAAGCAAGAACTTGAGCAGTTAGATTCTAAATCTGAATCTAAATCACCTTTGAAAAACAAATTATCCCACCCCAAAGACTTGAAAAGTCAAGAATCAGAATGGATGAGGTTGTGCGATATGAACAAGAGAGATCCAATTATAAAAATGTATCTTCAGGATAGAGCTGAGGGCAAAGATGAAGATGTCAAAGAAAAGAGAAGAACTGCAGAGAAAAAGGATAAAGATGAGCACATGAAATCATCTGAACACAGGCTGATTGGAGGTGGAAGTCAAATCATAAATGGCATTGTGCAAAAACAGGACATGGTTCCAGAAGAATTGGAAAACCAGGGGACAAAACCAGGGAGATCAAACACTCGAAAGAGATCAAGATCGAGGTCACCTAAGTCTTGGTCACCAACTATACATTCCCCAAAGGGAAGAGATAAATGGTCACCCAAAGAAAGGCAGAAAAGTGTGTTTCCAACTTTGGCCCCCACAGCTGGAAAGATGCATCAGTCAGGACTTACACAGTCACATAGGGAAGAAAGAAATGTTAAGAAAAGTGCTAAGCAGGATGTTCGAGATCCCAGACTGCTGAAAAAGATGCATGAAGGTCGGCCTCAGGAAACTGCAAGTAAACATTCTATGAGGTCAGATGCTGAGCCAAAAGAGAATATAGAGAATTGGCAAAGCTCTAAGTCTGCAGAAAGATGGAAATCTGGTTGGGAAGAGAGTCAAAGCTTCCAACAGTGTGATGACCAGAGTAAAGCACCTCATCTAAGGCATAAGGAGAGCTGGTCAAGCACAAAAGGAATCTTGTCACCTGCAAGCCCAAAGCAGCCCCATGGAGCAAGGGTAGATGCCAATCTTGAGATTCCTAAAGACTTAACTCTTGCAAGCCAAAGAGAATTCCTTCAAAAGACGGGTGAACGTTTAGCTTCCGGTGAAATTACACAGGATGAGTTCCTTGGTGTTGTGCATCAATTTCGACAGCTTTTTGAGGATCAAGATGGTGGAGGAGAGGAGCAGACATCTCCCTTCAATGATGGATTTCCACTTAAGCGACCTAGATATGAAGATTCAGATAAAGCGTTTGTAGATGGCCCAGCATCAAGATTTGTTGGCCTCCAAACAAATGAGCGGCTTCCAGCTTTAGCTGCAGACCGACCATTATTTGATGGGCCTGGTAAGCCATCTGTGAAGAGAGATGGCCCAGCCAAGATAATTTGTGAAGGACCTAATAAATTAAGCCCTAGAATGAATGGACCTCCTAGAGCAGGTTCTTTTCGGTTTGATGGGTCACCAGGACCAATGGGAGGAGGAGGCATTATGCCAATCCAAGGACCAAAAGGTCAGTTTGGAGGTGGGGGCCCTTTGAGATTTCAAGTTCCTCCAGGACCAGTAGGAACACCTCTGTGGTGTGGAGGGACAATTGGTCAAGGAGGACGAGGAGGACACGGTCGAGGAGGACGCGGTCGACCAGGACGAGGACGAGGACGAGGAGGCAGTATTCGATTTGAAGGTTCAACTCGTGTGACTTTTCAGGGATCTACAGGTGTTAGGAGATTTGAAGGACCAGGGAGTAAGCCTGGGGGTGGTCTGAGGTCTGAGTGCCCTCATGGACAGAGCGTGGGTAGTCTCAGATTTGAGGGGGATCATGGTCCATCAGGGGCAGCAATTAGGTTTGATGGGCCTCATGGTGAGCCAGGTGGTGCTATCAGATTTGAGGGCCCTTTGCTACAGCAAGCTGCTGGAATGAGGTTTCAGGGTCCCCAGGGTCAGTCCGTAGCTGGTCTGAGATTGGAAGGATATAATCAACTAGGTGGGAACCTTATTTCTGAGGGCTCACATGCCCAACCAGGTGTTGGGATCAGGTTTGAAGGACCTTTAGTACAAAAGGGAGGTGGGATGAGGTTTGAGGGTCCTGAACCAGGAGGTGGCCTGAGAATTGCATCACCTCTGGGTCAAGGTGGTCCCCGATTTGAAGGTTGTCACTCTCTAAGGTTTGATGGACAGCCAGGTCAGCCATCACTTTTGCCAAGATTGGATGGAACACAAGGCCAGCCAGGTCCTAGATTGGAAAGAACTCTTCAGCCAGGTCCACAGAGATTTGCTGGGCCACCTGGACAGCAGGTTCAACCGAGATTTGGTAGTGTACCTCCAAGATTTCATGGGCCACAACAGGAGCAAGCATCAAGATCTGATATTCCTCTCGGTCTGCAAGGTCCCCAATATGACATCCATCCTTCACAAAGGCTTGAATCTTTCAATCAGACTGGCCCATATAATGACCCACCTGGCAATGCTTTGAATGTTCCGTCTGAAGGACTACAATTCCAAAGGCATGAAGAGATATTTGATACACCTCAAGGACCAAATTGTAATGGACCTCATGGCCCTGGAAACCAGAATTTCCCAAATGCCCTTACCAGAGCTTCAGGACACTCTTTTGATGAAAAGAATCTTCAGAGTTCTCCGTTGGGAAACTTGGGCAATTTACCTAGTCCGATGTCAGGAGGAGATATTCAGCCATCTCAAAAGGTTGTGACTGGTGTTGCTCAGCCAGTAGCATTTGGCCAAGGACAACAGTTTTTACCAGTTCATCCACAGAATGCTGGAGCTTTCATTCCAAATCCTTCAGGAGGTCTTCCTGAAGCATATCCTGATCATCATCTCAGTGAGGTGGATGTAAATGAATTGTTTTCAAAACTGGTAAAAGCAGGAATTCTCAAATTGTCACAGCCTGATTCAACTGCAACCCAGGAAAAGGAGGCTGATGCTCAGCATCCCCCTGAAGAGGGGAAGGATCAGAATGAAGATCAAGATGTTCCAGATCTCACTCATTTTACAACTGAAGAATTGAAACAACGTTATGACAGTGTCATAAACCGGCTGTACACTGGGATTCAGTGTTCTTCTTGTGGAATGAGGTTTCCGACATCCCAGAGAGATGTTTATGCAGATCACTTGGACTGGCATTATCGGCAAAATAGAAGTGAGAAAGATGTTAGCAGAAAGGTCACTCATAGACGTTGGTACTGCAGTTTAACAGCCTGGATAGAATTTGAAGAAATAGCTGATCTGGAAGAAGGTGCAGAACGCCGGTGTTTCGCAAAGGTTCATCAAGAGGTTGTCCTCAAATCTCAGGAGGCTGCTAAAGAAAAGGAGTTCCACAGTGTCCCTGCTGGACCAGCTGGAGCACTTGAGAGTTGTGAAGTCTGTCAAGAACAATTTGAACAGTACTGGGATGGAGAGGAGGAAGAATGGCACTTAAAAAATGCTATTGGAGTAGACGGAAAGATTTACCATCCATCGTGTTATGCAGGTGACCAAAACACATCTTCTTTTGCTTGTACACCATCTGCCATCAAGACGCCAGTTGAAAACCCTTGGAACATTATGTTGAACACTGTCAAAAACGATTTGCAAGAACCCCATGAAAGTCCCCAAGTTAAGGAAGAGCAAACAGATGCCCCACCAGCCTGTGCAGAAGAAAGTGTAGCAACCCCCACTGACATAAAAACAGAAGAGGACACAGTTGAGTCAGTTTAGATAAAATGAGAAAGTTATGGTTTTGGTTTTGTAACAAAGGCTGCTGTTGGACCTAGAAAGTGAAGCTTTTTTTATGTATTTAGAGACATCTCTATAAATTGACTAGCTGAGGCAGGGTCTCAGCTGTCATTTGGTTTATAAATAGGTTTTAGTATTTGCATTTCCTACTTCCTGCATGGTTTCAGGTGCTTGTTGTGGGAAAGTTCTCTAGATGAGTGCAAATTTAACCAAATGAAATTATATGTGTAAAAATGTGCGATTTTCACTTGTGAACTGTAAATTAAATAAAAATATTTTGCTCTACTAAAACAGTTGAGTTCATGTCCTCATCCTTGTGCGACTCCAACATTCCTCCATCCCACCCCTCTGAAGAAGCTGTGACACTACATTCTCACATAAGTGTTTGCTTCAAGACTCATCTGTGTTGTGAGCTCACACACATCACACTGCAGACGCTGGGGCAGTGTCCATCCTGAGCACAGGCCACTGTCCCTGTCCAGACCAGGCTCTTGGGTCCACCAAGGCCTCTGGTGGCCAGACACCTCCAGGATTGGCATGACATTTCTGCCCTGACTGCCTCAGCACTGTGTTGTCCCTGAACAGTGGGGACTGTGTGGGGATACTTCCTGATAGACACAGCCATGCTTCTGCCCCTTGGCCTGGACTATGTCTGCTGACACCGATGTTGCTTCTGGTATCGGGAGGGTAGAATCTGGGGCACATCTACTATGTACAGAATAGCCCACAACAGCAGATTCTCCTCTGCAAATGACCATGGCCAAGGCCAAGAAGCCTTGACCTGGACAAAATGGGATCAAATAACCATCAGATTTCCCTTGGTCTCTGGGGAGTTCATTGCATGATCGAAAGCATATTTTAAATTATTTAATTAAAAAAAAACCAGTAACAGGAGAGAATATATTTTGTTGATCATGGAACCTAGGATGCAGAAAGCAACATCCAGAACTGAGTATCCACTGTGGACTTAGCAGTCCCAGAATAAGCAGCAGCTTCAGAAGCTCCCACTAGGAGCATCAACAGCTGGAGTATCCGCTGAGCCAGCATCAGCACTGGTGAGACATGCAGGCCATCATTACATCACAGGTAGCAGATACCCCAGAGAGGCAGCTTGAGCAGCAAGGGTCTGTCCATCTCTGCTGTGAAGAAGCCACAGTGGGGAGGGCACCGTCAGTCAGAGTGTTTGTGGGAGCTAGACTGACATTTGCAACCTTGAGGAGCCACATAGAGATGCCATGGGAGAGCTGAAAGGCAGGCAGTGGTGCTGGCTTGGAGACTGCAGCCAGAGGCTTTGAACCCCAGCACCAGAATAGGTCTGTCAGCAGGCAGCGGAGGGTGATCCTGCAGGGCACCAAGATGCCAGGGTGTGCACCCTAGGTGGACCAGGAAGCAGGTACCTTCCATTCTGAGTGTGTATGCATTCAGGGAACACCAAGGTCCTTGTGGAGATGAGGCAGCATCCCCAAGGATGGAAGCCATGGTGGAAGCAGTGCTGTAGATCCAAGGGAGACTGCTGCTGGAGGGCCCAGGTATGGAGAGGGCAGCAAAGCTTTTGTGCACAGGGTCTGATGCCCTAGCAGCAGACCTTGAACTGCTTAGTGAGGCAGAGCCTTACTCCACCATGAATGTCAAGCTACCATAATGCAGTCCACAGAGGATGCAAGGCAGGACCATCATGCTGAATGGAAGGCTCATAGGGACAGTGAGGCACCTTGAGCCCATGCAGCATGGGAGGTTGAAGGCCCTCAGGCCCCAGGGCTGGGATTGTAAAACTGAATGTGTCGGAGTCTGCAGCCAAAGCCACGTAGCCTCTGTTTGCTGGAGGTGAACAAATAAATGGCTTCCTTAAGACACAACTTCCTGGTTCATGCTAGCTGCACAGAGAGCTCTTTGGAAGAGGTCTGCAGCTACTCAGCTATGGTGACACAATCTTTGTCCCAGGACAAAGTTCTTAGGGCCAGGCTAGCAGGCCATGAAGTGCCTCTGAAGCTCAGAGCAAAAGTTTTAGAGACTCTTGTGTGAACTGGGTTGTTGCATTCAAGGGATCTGCAACAAATTTTTGGTTGTGGGTCTCTTTATATTTAGAACATTTTGCTTCAGATTCATTATGACTTGGACAGCTCTACAGAGATTTCAGGGAATATGAGGAGCCAGGCCCAGATCTTGAGATTTCAGTGGATCTTTAAGGCCAGTATCAGAACTGACTGTTTGAACTGTTCAGACTTAAGAAATGGGATGGACAAGAGTGGTTCATTGCAATGGGACGATTTTGATTTCAGACACACACGTGTGCGCACACACACACACACATACAAACACAAACACACAATTAAATGTGATGAATTACAAACTGTTTTGTGTAGAAATGTAACTGTTTGTGTAAAAATGAAACTGTTTTTTGTAGGAATAGAGAAGTTTGTTTTTTTCTGCCCAGGCTCAAGATGAAGCTTCAAAAAATATAAAGTAAGGGGGATTTGTTATATTCTTCAGTCTATTTAATTTAATAAAATGTACTGATGAGTAGAAGTTGGAGGAATATTTGCTCCTGGATTAGAGCAGCTCAAATGCAAAACACTTTCTTGTTCTTTGTATGGATAATGTTAGCCTGTATTAATGTACCCTATGTTTTGTTAGCAAGAAATGCAAAAAGTTAAGTCAGATGTTTGGTATATTTTATAAAGTATAAAACGTTCTATTAAGAGTCTACTTTTGGATGTAAGATTGTGAGAATTTTAATTTTGTATACTAATATTCATAACAGAATTATGATGTTACCCTGTTAATGTGAATGGTGATCCGAAGGAGTCCTTAGATTTGATGTGGTTTCATCAGGGGTTTATTGATTTTAAAAAGTGCTTGATGTAGCTAAAACTGTTCTAGACTTCCTGGTCCAATATCTATATACAGCCATTCTATCTTGATCATCTTCTACTCCTTTATTAGGAGGTATAGCAGCCATAAAAGAACAGGTGTGTTGCTGTGATTATTCCATCTACTTATAAGCTCTTAGGGAAAGCTGACTAGAGTCAAGGTCTGCGCCCTGAATAAGCTCTTTATATTATTATAAGGGGGAATTTGTGGGGGCCCACCAAGGCTCCCCTGGTAAGACCGTACTCAAGGTCAGAGAATCTGAGCTTGCTTTACCCAGCAGGGCTATAGAATGAGATGATTTGCCCACAGGCAAGGTGACCAGGTATTTTGAAGGGTCTCCACTTGGCTGTACATTGTGCTTTGATCTTGAAAGTGGTACGATTTTGCCTCTCCCCTTTGTACAGTATAAAAAGCCCATTATAATAAATCTTGAGGAGACACGGTATTCACCCTGGGCCCACCCACAGCTATTCTGTATCTCTGTCTTTCTCTGCATCCCTGCCTACATTTCTATCTATTATTTCCTCATTGCACTCACCTCTCCCAAGAAGCCTTCAACAGTGTGGAGCTATCCTCCCTCATTGGTGGAGCCAATGATGTCTTCAGGTGCCATGGATTTGCTGGTAGTTGTGAGCTGCCTCAATGCAGTGCTGGGAACTGAATTCATTCTTCAGGATTTACATCAAGTGTTCCTAAACGCTGAGGCATATCTCCAACTCCTGTTTCTTTTATGCAGTGTGTGTGTGTTTGTGTGTGTGTGTGTGTGTGTGTGTGTGTGTGTGTTTTGCCTGCATGTATGCATGTGCCACACGTGTGCCTGAAGCACATGGAGGCCAGAATAAGGCTTTGGAACTCCTGGGAGGGGGTTATAGATGTTTGTGACTGCCATGTAGATAATGAAATTTGAACCCAAGTCCTTGGAAGAACAGACAATGCTACGAGTTCTTCTACCATCTCCAGCCTTTGTTTTGCCTGACTCCTCACACCTGGAAGGGATCTAATGTTCTCTTCTGTTCTCAATTGTTATTACGGTTTATTTTCATGCTGGCTGTGGTCACACACACACACACACACACACACACACACACACACACACACCTTTGATCTCAGTACCAGAGAGGGAGGAGGATCTGTGACTTGGAGGTTAACCTGGTCTACACAGCCAGTAAAAAAAAAGCAACATAATAGGATACTACCCAGTAAACTCAACCTCCAAATTATTTTCAATTTCCTGTGTGTTTGTTTTGCCTGTCACTCTGTACATCATTTACATGCAGTGCTCAAGGAGACCACAAGAGGGTGACAGATACCTTGGAACCATTGCCATAGAGGGTTGAGAGGCACCATATTTTTAAGGTGCTGGGACCTTAAGCCATCTCTCTGGCCCCTGTACTTAGAATTCCTAAGGGAAACTAGAGACTCTAATATAGAACAGTGAGGAAAGCTTTAAGGAACAGACATATTTATCTTCAGGGAGACCTCAAGCAGAGAGCAGAGTGAAACCTTGAGATCTAGAGATCCAAAAACTGACAATGTAAAAACAGGTTTTATGCACCACCACACTCTGAAGCAAAAAATATCTTCTTAAGATTCGCAGAGCACGGCTTGTCGTGGTGGTGGTGGTGGTGGTGGTGGTGGTGGTGGTGGTGGTGGTGCTGGTGCTGGTGCTGGTGCTGGTGGTGGTGACACAAGCTTTTAATCCCAGTACTCGGGAGCCAGAGCCAGGTGGATCTCTGTGAGTTTGAGGGCAGCCTGGTCTACATACTGAGGTCCAGAAGAGGCAGCAAAACTACACAAGGAAACCCTGTCTTGAAAAAATAAAAACAAACAAACAAAGAAAGGAAGATTGGCAGAGCAGGCAAGCAGACATCTGAGAAGGAACACACATGTTGCTGCTTTGAGCTTGGGCATTAAAATTCAAACCCTTGTATGGAGGGATAGAATGGCAGTGATCTCCAAAGCTCAACCTCACTTTGTAGGCCAGGCAGGCCTCAAACTCAGAGGCCTCCTGGAGTGCTGGGATTAAAGGCTTGTGTCACCACCACCACCAGGCTAGTCAACTCTTACTGAGGACAGCAGGCAGTCTAAGATGGTGGCCCTTTCCTTCAGATGGAGCCTGTAAGGTCAAGTCTAAAATGATGGACCTTTCCCTAGGTTGGAGCCAGTAAAGTTAAGTCTAGACCTTCCCAGTAAGAGGGCACCTTCTGGGAACCCAACTTTTGAACACTCTGGAACCCCATTGAAACAGTTACCTGGGCCTTTTTGTGTCTGTAGGGAAAGGAGCCTCCGTGGCTTCTGGAAGCGGCCAGAGTTTCCCAGTGAAACTGTGGCGTTTCTTCCGCGAGGTTCCCCTGGATTGTTCCCCATCCTTCCTCCTTGATCATCCTCTGGTGAAGTCACAGCCCCTAGAGACCTGGGGAGCGTGGCCCAGGTGTTAGAAGGGAGGCATGGTGTGGAGCAGCTTCAGCTTTGGCAGCACTGACTGCAGAGAGAGGCGGCCTAGGTGCCATGTCAGAGCAGACTCTGGCTGAGGCCAGGTCTCTGGGGACAAGGGAGGACACATGTCGGGATTATCAGTCCTTGTTGGAAGACCTGACCTTCAATGGCAAACCTCACATCAATATGCTGACCATAGTAACCTAGGAGAACCTGCCCTTCGCCAGGAAGATCCTCTCTCATTGAGGCCCCAAAAGCCAAGGTTCCTCCTGACAGAAGCTTCCTCTTATGTACCTGATGGATTCTATCGTGGAAAACATTGAAAGAGAGTATCTGGCGGCCTTTACTAACAATCTAGTTGCAACATTGATTTGTGTGTTTGATAAGGTGGATGAAAATGCTAGAAAAAGTTTATTAAATTACGTTCCACATGGGATGAAATATTCCCTTTGAAGAAACTGTGTCTTGGATGTCAGAGTGAATTCATTAGATCCTTCTTAGCCTATTAAACCTCTACCCCCTAATGGGAAGACATGTAGCAGCCACGTAAAGCCCACATTTTTAAATAAACAACCTGAGGAGCCTTCAGCACCTGGCACAGTGGTCAGCTGCCCCAGTATCTCCACTCCTCTGATTGTACCTGACATACAAAAGAATCTTCCTGAAAAACAACTCATAAGACAACAGTTGTGGTGATGTTTTATTGGTGCTGAAATGTGATATTGTATGTGTATGTTGATCAATAAAGTTTGCCTGGAGATCAGAGGTCACAAAGAAAGCCATAAACAGCAGTCAGGTGTTGGTAGCACACACCCTTAATCCCTTAATCCGATCATGGGACAGGAGTGGTCTCTGTGACACACCCTGTATTTCTAGTAGCAACCATAGAGACCTGGAGGTCTGTATAGATAGGCAGTGAAGAGGAAGTGATGTGGCTGGGCTTAGAGCCAATGAGAAGGCAGAACAGGAAGCCTATAAAAGCAGAGGTTAGACAGGAAGAAGCTCTCTCTGTGAAAGCTACAGCGGGCTGGTCAGGTAAGGCCCCTGGTGGCTTTTTGTTATTTCCCTCATCTCTTCGGCTATTACCCCTGTATTTGGCTCTGTGTTTCTTATTTAATAAGACTCTTTAGAAATTCGTCTACAAACAATTACTTGCAGAACAAAAGCAGTTGTCCAAACTTTAGCAAAAAAAGCTGGAGCTTGAGTTAGAAGAAGCTAAGGCACAACTGGCAGTATCTCTTAGCATTCAGCAGGAGACAGCCAACTTGGGTGCTGGATCAGCACCATCTAAATTACCTGTTCCACAGATTCCCACCATGGCCTTTAACACTCCCCATCAGGTTCCTGTAAAACCTGACAAAAGCCGTCCAGGTCCATCCTTACAAATTCGAGAACTGAAAGGAACTACCCGGGATCCCCGTCTTAACAGGAGGAGCCAACATTTTTCCCATGGCAAAGAGCAGAGTCATAGGAAGGAATTTGTAATGAACACATTCAACAAGGCTGATGTTAAAACAGGTCAAACTGTCCCCTCTGAAAAACTCAATTCGGCCAAGCAAGAAACAAGTGAATCAAGTGAAAGAATAACCAAGCAAGAACTTGAGCAGTTAGATTCTAAATCTGAATCTAAATCACCTTTGAAAAACAAATTATCCCACCCCAAAGACTTGAAAAGTCAAGAATCAGAATGGATGAGGTTGTGCGATATGAACAAGAGAGATCCAATTATAAAAATGTATCTTCAGGATAGAGCTGAGGGCAAAGATGAAGATGTCAAAGAAAAGAGAAGAACTGCAGAGAAAAAGGATAAAGATGAGCACATGAAATCATCTGAACACAGGCTGATTGGAGGTGGAAGTCAAATCATAAATGGCATTGTGCAAAAACAGGACATGGTTCCAGAAGAATTGGAAAACCAGGGGACAAAACCAGGGAGATCAAACACTCGAAAGAGATCAAGATCGAGGTCACCTAAGTCTTGGTCACCAACTATACATTCCCCAAAGGGAAGAGATAAATGGTCACCCAAAGAAAGGCAGAAAAGTGTGTTTCCAACTTTGGCCCCCACAGCTGGAAAGATGCATCAGTCAGGACTTACACAGTCACATAGGGAAGAAAGAAATGTTAAGAAAAGTGCTAAGCAGGATGTTCGAGATCCCAGACTGCTGAAAAAGATGCATGAAGGTCGGCCTCAGGAAACTGCAAGTAAACATTCTATGAGGTCAGATGCTGAGCCAAAAGAGAATATAGAGAATTGGCAAAGCTCTAAGTCTGCAGAAAGATGGAAATCTGGTTGGGAAGAGAGTCAAATCTTCCAACAGTGTGATGACCAGAGTAAAGCACCTCATCTAAGGCATAAGGAGAGCTGGTCAAGCACAAAAGGAATCTTGTCACCTGCAAGCCCAAAGCAGCCCCATGGAGCAAGGGTAGATGCCAATCTTGAGATTCCTAAAGACTTAACTCTTGCAAGCCAAAGAGAATTCCTTCAAAAGACGGGTGAACGTTTAGCTTCCGGTGAAATTACACAGGATGAGTTCCTTGGTGTTGTGCATCAATTTCGACAGCTTTTTGAGGATCAAGATGGTGGAGGAGAGGAGCAGACATCTCCCTTCAATGATGGATTTCCACTTAAGCGACCTAGATATGAAGATTCAGATAAAGCGTTTGTAGATGGCCCAGCATCAAGATTTGTTGGCCTCCAAACAAATGAGCGGCTTCCAGCTTTAGCTGCAGACCGACCATTATTTGATGGGCCTGGTAAGCCATCTGTGAAGAGAGATGGCCCAGCCAAGATAATTTGTGAAGGACCTAATAAATTAAGCCCTAGAATGAATGGACCTCCTAGAGCAGGTTCTTTTCGGTTTGATGGGTCACCAGGACCAATGGGAGGAGGAGGCATTATGCCAATCCAAGGACCAAAAGGTCAGTTTGGAGGTGGGGGCCCTTTGAGATTTCAAGTTCCTCCAGGACCAGTAGGAACACCTCTGTGGTGTGGAGGGACAATTGGTCAAGGAGGACGAGGAGGACACGGTCGAGGAGGACGCGGTCGACCAGGACGAGGACGAGGACGAGGAGGCAGTATTCGATTTGAAGGTTCAACTCGTGTGACTTTTCAGGGATCTACAGGTGTTAGGAGATTTGAAGGACCAGGGAGTAAGCCTGGGGGTGGTCTGAGGTCTGAGTGCCCTCATGGACAGAGCGTGGGTAGTCTCAGATTTGAGGGGGATCATGGTCCATCAGGGGCAGCAATTAGGTTTGATGGGCCTCATGGTGAGCCAGGTGGTGCTATCAGATTTGAGGGCCCTTTGCTACAGCAAGCTGCTGGAATGAGGTTTCAGGGTCCCCAGGGTCAGTCCGTAGCTGGTCTGAGATTGGAAGGATATAATCAACTAGGTGGGAACCTTATTTCTGAGGGCTCACATGCCCAACCAGGTGTTGGGATCAGGTTTGAAGGACCTTTAGTACAAAAGGGAGGTGGGATGAGGTTTGAGGGTCCTGAACCAGGAGGTGGCCTGAGAATTGCATCACCTCTGGGTCAAGGTGGTCCCCGATTTGAAGGTTGTCACTCTCTAAGGTTTGATGGACAGCCAGGTCAGCCATCACTTTTGCCAAGATTGGATGGAACACAAGGCCAGCCAGGTCCTAGATTGGAAAGAACTCTTCAGCCAGGTCCACAGAGATTTGCTGGGCCACCTGGACAGCAGGTTCAACCGAGATTTGGTAGTGTACCTCCAAGATTTCATGGGCCACAACAGGAGCAAGCATCAAGATCTGATATTCCTCTCGGTCTGCAAGGTCCCCAATATGACATCCATCCTTCACAAAGGCTTGAATCTTTCAATCAGACTGGCCCATATAATGACCCACCTGGCAATGCTTTGAATGTTCCGTCTGAAGGACTACAATTCCAAAGGCATGAAGAGATATTTGATACACCTCAAGGACCAAATTGTAATGGACCTCATGGCCCTGGAAACCAGAATTTCCCAAATGCCCTTACCAGAGCTTCAGGACACTCTTTTGATGAAAAGAATCTTCAGAGTTCTCCGTTGGGAAACTTGGGCAATTTACCTAGTCCGATGTCAGGAGGAGATATTCAGCCATCTCAAAAGGTTGTGACTGGTGTTGCTCAGCCAGTAGCATTTGGCCAAGGACAACAGTTTTTACCAGTTCATCCACAGAATGCTGGAGCTTTCATTCCAAATCCTTCAGGAGGTCTTCCTGAAGCATATCCTGATCATCATCTCAGTGAGGTGGATGTAAATGAATTGTTTTCAAAACTGGTAAAAGCAGGAATTCTCAAATTGTCACAGCCTGATTCAACTGCAACCCAGGAAAAGGAGGCTGATGCTCAGCATCCCCCTGAAGAGGGGAAGGATCAGAATGAAGATCAAGATGTTCCAGATCTCACTCATTTTACAACTGAAGAATTGAAACAACGTTATGACAGTGTCATAAACCGGCTGTACACTGGGATTCAGTGTTCTTCTTGTGGAATGAGGTTTCCGACATCCCAGAGAGATGTTTATGCAGATCACTTGGACTGGCATTATCGGCAAAATAGAAGTGAGAAAGATGTTAGCAGAAAGGTCACTCATAGACGTTGGTACTGCAGTTTAACAGCCTGGATAGAATTTGAAGAAATAGCTGATCTGGAAGAAGGTGCAGAACGCCGGTGTTTCGAAAAGGTTCATCAAGAGGTTGTCCTCAAATCTCAGGAGGCTGCTAAAGAAAAGGAGTTCCACAGTGTCCCTGCTGGACCAGCTGGAGCACTTGAGAGTTGTGAAGTCTGTCAAGAACAATTTGAACAGTACTGGGATGGAGAGGAGGAAGAATGGCACTTAAAAAATGCTATTGGAGTAGACGGAAAGATTTACCATCCATCGTGTTATGCAGGTGACCAAAACACATCTTCTTTTGCTTGTACACCATCTGCCATCAAGACGCCAGTTGAAAACCCTTGGAACATTATGTTGAACACTGTCAAAAACGATTTGCAAGAACCCCATGAAAGTCCCCAAGTTAAGAAAGAGCAAACAGATGCCCCACCAGCCTGTGCAGAAGAAAGTGTAGCAACCCCCACTGACATAAAAACAGAAGAGGACACAGTTGAGTCAGTTTAGATAAAATGAGAAAGTTATGGTTTTGGTTTTGTAACAAAGGCTGCTGTTGGACCTAGAAAGTGAAGCTTTTTTTATGTATTTAGAGACATCTCTATAAATTGACTAGCTGAGGCAGGGTCTCAGCTGTCATTTGGTTTATAAATAGGTTTTAGTATTTGCATTTCCTACTTCCTGCATGGTTTCAGGTGCTTGTTGTGGGAAAGTTCTCTAGATGAGTGCAAATTTAACCAAATGAAATTATATGTGTAAAAATGTGCGATTTTCACTTGTGAACTGTAAATTAAATAAAAATATTTTGCTCTACTAAAACAGTTGAGTTCATGTCCTCATCCTTGTGCGACTCCAACATTCCTCCATCCCACCCCTCTGAAGAAGCTGTGACACTACATTCTCACATAAGTGTTTGCTTCAAGACTCATCTGTGTTGTGAGCTCACACACATCACACTGCAGACGCTGAGGCAGTGTTCATCCTGAGCACAGGCCACTGTCCCTGTCCAGACCAGGCTCTTGGGTCCACCAAGGCCTCTGGTGGCCAGACACCTCCAGGATTGGCATGACATTTCTGCCCTGACTGCCTCAGCACTGTGTTGTCCCTGAACAGTGGGGACTGTGTGGGGATACTTCCTGATAGACACAGCCATGCTTCTGCCCCTTGGCCTGGACTATGTCTAATGACACCGATGTTGCTTCTGGTATCGGGAGGGTAGAATCTGGGGCACATCTACTATGTACAGAATAGCCCACAACAGCAGATTCTCCTCTGCAAATGACCATGGCCAAGGCCAAGAAGCCTTGACCTGGACAAAATGGGATCAAATAACCATCAGATTTCCCTTGGTCTCTGGGGAGTTCATTGCATGATCGAAAGCATATTTTAAATTATTTAATTAAAAAAAAACCAGTAACAGGAGAGAATATATTTTGTTGATCATGGAACCTAGGATGCAGAAAGCAGCATCCAGAACTGAGTATCCACTGTGGACTTAGCAGTCCCAGAATAAGCAGCAGCTTCAGAAGCTCCCACTAGGAGCATCAACAGCTGGAGTATCCGCTGAGCCAGCATCAGCACTGGTGAGACATGCAGGCCATCATTACATCACAGGTAGCAGATACCCCAGAGAGGCAGCTTGAGCAGCAAGGGTCTGTCCATCTCTGCTGTGAAGAAGCCACAGTGGGGAGGGCACAGTCAGTCAGAGTGTTTGTGGGAGCTAGACTGACATTTGCAACCTTGAGGAGCCACATAGAGATGCCATGGGAGAGCTGAAAGGCAGGCAGTGGTGCTGGCTTGGAGACTGCAGCCAGAGGCTTTGAACCCCAGCACCAGAATAGGTCTGTCAGCAGGCAGCGGAGGGTGATCCTGCAGGGCACCAAGAT
>NC_134852.1:16132500-16137500 GCF_049852395.1 Peromyscus maniculatus bairdii | reverse complement strand
GTGGCTTTTTGTTATTTCTCTCATCTCTTCGGCTATTACCCCTGTATTTGGCTCTGTGTTTCTTATTTAATAAGACTCTTTAGAAATTCGTCTACAAACAATTACTTGCAGAACAAAAGCAGTTGTCCAAACTTTAGCAAAAAAAGCTGGAGCTTGAGTTAGAAGAAGCTAAGGCACAACTGGCAGTATCTCTTAGCATTCAGCAGGAGACAGCCAACTTGGGTGCTGGATCAGCACCATCTAAATTACCTGTTCCACAGATTCCCACCATGGCCTTTAACACTCCCCATCAGGTTCCTGTAAAACCTGACAAAAGCCGTCCAGGTCCATCCTTACAAATTCGAGAACTGAAAGGAACTACCCGGGATCCCCGTCTTAACAGGAGGAGCCAACATTTTTCCCATGGCAAAGAGCAGAGTCATAGGAAGGAATTTGTAATGAACACATTCAACAAGGCTGATGTTAAAACAGGTCAAACTGTCCCCTCTGAAAAACTCAATTCGGCCAAGCAAGAAACAAGTGAATCAAGTGAAAGAATAACCAAGCAAGAACTTGAGCAGTTAGATTCTAAATCTGAATCTAAATCACCTTTGAAAAACAAATTATCCCACCCCAAAGACTTGAAAAGTCAAGAATCAGAATGGATGAGGTTGTGCGATATGAACAAGAGAGATCCAATTATAAAAATGTATCTTCAGGATAGAGCTGAGGGCAAAGATGAAGATGTCAAAGAAAAGAGAAGAACTGCAGAGAAAAAGGATAAAGATGAGCACATGAAATCATCTGAACACAGGCTGATTGGAGGTGGAAGTCAAATCATAAATGGCATTGTGCAAAAACAGGACATGGTTCCAGAAGAATTGGAAAACCAGGGGACAAAACCAGGGAGATCAAACACTCGAAAGAGATCAAGATCGAGGTCACCTAAGTCTTGGTCACCAACTATACATTCCCCAAAGGGAAGAGATAAATGGTCACCCAAAGAAAGGCAGAAAAGTGTGTTTCCAACTTTGGCCCCCACAGCTGGAAAGATGCATCAGTCAGGACTTACACAGTCACATAGGGAAGAAAGAAATGTTAAGAAAAGTGCTAAGCAGGATGTTCGAGATCCCAGACTGCTGAAAAAGATGCATGAAGGTCGGCCTCAGGAAACTGCAAGTAAACATTCTATGAGGTCAGATGCTGAGCCAAAAGAGAATATAGACAATTGGCAAAGCTCTAAGTCTGCAGAAAGATGGAAATCTGGTTGGGAAGAGAGTCAAATCTTCCAACAGTGTGATGACCAGAGTAAAGCACCTCATCTAAGGCATAAGGAGAGCTGGTCAAGCACAAAAGGAATCTTGTCACCTGCAAGCCCAAAGCAGCCCCATGGAGCAAGGGTAGATGCCAATCTTGAGATTCCTAAAGACTTAACTCTTGCAAGCCAAAGCGAATTCCTTCAAAAGACGGGTGAACGTTTAGCTTCCGGTGAAATTACACAGGATGAGTTCCTTGGTGTTGTGCATCAATTTCGACAGCTTTTTGAGGATCAAGATGGTGGAGGAGAGGAGCAGACATCTCCCTTCAATGATGGATTTCCACTTAAGCGACCTAGATATGAAGATTCAGATAAAGCGTTTGTAGATGGCCCAGCATCAAGATTTGTTGGCCTCCAAACAAATGAGCGGCTTCCAGCTTTAGCTGCAGACCGACCATTATTTGATGGGCCTGGTAAGCCATCTGTGAAGAGAGATGGCCCAGCCAAGATAATTTGTGAAGGACCTAATAAATTAAGCCCTAGAATGAATGGACCTCCTAGAGCAGGTTCTTTTCGGTTTGATGGGTCACCAGGACCAATGGGAGGAGGAGGCATTATGCCAATCCAAGGACCAAAAGGTCAGTTTGGAGGTGGGGGCCCTTTGAGATTTCAAGTTCCTCCAGGACCAGTAGGAACACCTCTGTGGTGTGGAGGGACAATTGGTCAAGGAGGACGAGGAGGACACGGTCGAGGAGGACGCGGTCGACCAGGACGAGGACGAGGACGAGGACGAGGAGGCAGTATTCGATTTGAAGGTTCAACTCGTGTGACTTTTCAGGGATCTACAGGTGTTAGGAGATTTGAAGGACCAGGGAGTAAGCCTGGGGGTGGTCTGAGGTCTGAGTGCCCTCATGGACAGAGCGTGGGTAGTCTCAGATTTGAGGGGGATCATGGTCCATCAGGGGCAGCAATTAGGTTTGATGGGCCTCATGGTGAGCCAGGTGGTGCTATCAGATTTGAGGGCCCTTTGCTACAGCAAGCTGCTGGAATGAGGTTTCAGGGTCCCCAGGGTCAGTCCGTAGCTGGTCTGAGATTGGAAGGATATAATCAACTAGGTGGGAACCTTATTTCTGAGGGCTCACATGCCCAACCAGGTGTTGGGATCAGGTTTGAAGGACCTTTAGTACAAAAGGGAGGTGGAATGAGGTTTGAGGGTCCTGAACCAGGAGGTGGCCTGAGAATTGCATCACCTCTGGGTCAAGGTGGTCCCCGATTTGAAGGTTGTCACTCTCTAAGGTTTGATGGACAGCCAGGTCAGCCATCACTTTTGCCAAGATTGGATGGAACACAAGGCCAGCCAGGTCCTAGATTGGAAAGAACTCTTCAGCCAGGTCCACAGAGATTTGCTGGGCCACCTGGACAGCAGGTTCAACCGAGATTTGGTAGTGTACCTCCAAGATTTCATGGGCCACAACAGGAGCAAGCATCAAGATCTGATATTCCTCTCGGTCTGCAAGGTCCCCAATATGACATCCATCCTTCACAAAGGCTTGAATCTTTCAATCAGACTGGCCCATATAATGACCCACCTGGCAATGCTTTGAATGTTCCGTCTGAAGGACTACAATTCCAAAGGCATGAAGAGATATTTGATACACCTCAAGGACCAAATTGTAATGGACCTCATGGCCCTGGAAACCAGAATTTCCCAAATGCCCTTACCAGAGCTTCAGGACACTCTTTTGATGAAAAGAATCTTCAGAGTTCTCCGTTGGGAAACTTGGGCAATTTACCTAGTCCGATGTCAGGAGGAGATATTCAGCCATCTCAAAAGGTTGTGACTGGTGTTGCTCAGCCAGTAGCATTTGGCCAAGGACAACAGTTTTTACCAGTTCATCCACAGAATGCTGGAGCTTTCATTCCAAATCCTTCAGGAGGTCTTCCTGAAGCATATCCTGATCATCATCTCAGTGAGGTGGATGTAAATGAATTGTTTTCAAAACTGGTAAAAGCAGGAATTCTCAAATTGTCACAGCCTGATTCAACTGCAACCCAGGAAAAGGAGGCTGATGCTCAGCATCCCCCTGAAGAGGGGAAGGATCAGAATGAAGATCAAGATGTTCCAGATCTCACTCATTTTACAACTGAAGAATTGAAACAACGTTATGACAGTGTCATAAACCGGCTGTACACTGGGATTCAGTGTTCTTCTTGTGGAATGAGGTTTCCGACATCCCAGAGAGATGTTTATGCAGATCACTTGGACTGGCATTATCGGCAAAATAGAAGTGAGAAAGATGTTAGCAGAAAGGTCACTCATAGACGTTGGTACTGCAGTTTAACAGCCTGGATAGAATTTGAAGAAATAGCTGATCTGGAAGAAGGTGCAGAACGCCGGTGTTTCGCAAAGGTTCATCAAGAGGTTGTCCTCAAATCTCAGGAGGCTGCTAAAGAAAAGGAGTTCCACAGTGTCCCTGCTGGACCAGCTGGAGCACTTGAGAGTTGTGAAGTCTGTCAAGAACAATTTGAACAGTACTGGGATGGAGAGGAGGAAGAATGGCACTTAAAAAATGCTATTGGAGTAGACGGAAAGATTTACCATCCATCGTGTTATGCAGGTGACCAAAACACATCTTCTTTTGCTTGTACACCATCTGCCATCAAGACGCCAGTTGAAAACCCTTGGAACATTATGTTGAACACTGTCAAAAACGATTTGCAAGAACCCCATGAAAGTCCCCAAGTTAAGGAAGAGCAAACAGATGCCCCACCAGCCTGTGCAGAAGAAAGTGTAGCAACCCCCACTGACATAAAAACAGAAGAGGACACAGTTGAGTCAGTTTAGATAAAATGAGAAAGTTATGGTTTTGGTTTTGTAACAAAGGCTGCTGTTGGACCTAGAAAGTGAAGCTTTTTTTATGTATTTAGAGACATCTCTATAAATTGACTAGCTGAGGCAGGGTCTCAGCTGTCATTTGGTTTATAAATAGGTTTTAGTATTTGCATTTCTTACTTCCTGCATGGTTTCAGGTGCTTGTTGTGGGAAAGTTCTCTAGATGAGTGCAAATTTAACCAAATGAAATTATATGTGTAAAAATGTGCGATTTTCACTTGTGAACTGTAAATTAAATAAAAATATTTTGCTCTACTAAAACAGTTGAGTTCATGTCCTCATCCTTGTGCGACTCCAACATTCCTCCATCCCACCCCTCTGAAGAAGCTGTGACACTACATTCTCACATAAGTGTTTGCTTCAAGACTCATCTGTGTTGTGAGCTCACACACATCACACTGCAGACGCTGAGGCAGTGTTCATCCTGAGCACAGGCCACTGTCCCTGTCCAGACCAGGCTCTTGGGTCCACCAAGGCCTCTGGTGGCCAGACACCTCCAGGATTGGCATGACATTTCTGCCCTGACTGCCTCAGCACTGTGTTGTCCCTGAACAGTGGGGACTGTGTGGGGATACTTCCTGATAGACACAGCCATGCTTCTGCCCCTTGGCCTGGACTATGTCTGCTGACACCGATGTTGCTTCTGGTATCGGGAGGGTAGAATCTGGGGCACATCTACTATGTACAGAATAGCCCACAACAGCAGATTCTCCTCTGCAAATGACCATGGCCAAGGCCAAGAAGCCTTGACCTGGACAAAATGGGATCAAATAACCATCAGATTTCCCTTGGTCTCTGGGGAGTTCATTGCATGATCGAAAGCATATTTTAAATTATTTAATTAAAAAAAAACCAGTAACAGGAGAGAAT
>NC_134852.1:16080000-16127500 GCF_049852395.1 Peromyscus maniculatus bairdii | reverse complement strand
GCCTTCAGCACCTGGCACAGTGGTCAGCTGCCCCAGTATCTCCACTCCTCTGATTGTACCTGACATACAAAAGAATCTTCCTGAAAAACAACTCATAAGACAACAGTTGTGGTGATGTTTTATTGGTGCTGAAATGTGATATTGTATGTGTATGTTGATCAATAAAGTTTGCCTGGAGATCAGAGGTCACAAAGAAAGCCATAAACAGCAGTCAGGTGTTGGTAGCACACACCCTTAATCCCTTAATCCGATCATGGGACAGGAGTGGTCTCTGTGACACACCCTGTATTTCTAGTAGCAACCATAGAGACCTGGAGGTCTGTATAGATAGGCAGTGAAGAGGAAGTGATGTGGCTGGGCTTAGAGCCAATGAGAAGGCAGAACAGGAAGCCTATAAAAGCAGAGGTTAGACAGGAAGAAGCTCTCTCTGTGAAAGCTACAGCGGGCTGGTCAGGTAAGGCCCCTGGTGGCTTTTTGTTATTTCTCTCATCTCTTCGGCTATTACCCCTGTATTTGGCTCTGTGTTTCTTATTTAATAAGACTCTTTAGAAATTCGTCTACAAACAATTACTTGCAGAACAAAAGCAGTTGTCCAAACTTTAGCAAAAAAAGCTGGAGCTTGAGTTAGAAGAAGCTAAGGCACAACTGGCAGTATCTCTTAGCATTCAGCAGGAGACAGCCAACTTGGGTGCTGGATCAGCACCATCTAAATTACCTGTTCCACAGATTCCCACCATGGCCTTTAACACTCCCCATCAGGTTCCTGTAAAACCTGACAAAAGCCGTCCAGGTCCATCCTTACAAATTCGAGAACTGAAAGGAACTACCCGGGATCCCCGTCTTAACAGGAGGAGCCAACATTTTTCCCATGGCAAAGAGCAGAGTCATAGGAAGGAATTTGTAATGAACACATTCAACAAGGCTGATGTTAAAACAGGTCAAACTGTCCCCTCTGAAAAACTCAATTCGGCCAAGCAAGAAACAAGTGAATCAAGTGAAAGAATAACCAAGCAAGAACTTGAGCAGTTAGATTCTAAATCTGAATCTAAATCACCTTTGAAAAACAAATTATCCCACCCCAAAGACTTGAAAAGTCAAGAATCAGAATGGATGAGGTTGTGCGATATGAACAAGAGAGATCCAATTATAAAAATGTATCTTCAGGATAGAGCTGAGGGCAAAGATGAAGATGTCAAAGAAAAGAGAAGAACTGCAGAGAAAAAGGATAAAGATGAGCACATGAAATCATCTGAACACAGGCTGATTGGAGGTGGAAGTCAAATCATAAATGGCATTGTGCAAAAACAGGACATGGTTCCAGAAGAATTGGAAAACCAGGGGACAAAACCAGGGAGATCAAACACTCGAAAGAGATCAAGATCGAGGTCACCTAAGTCTTGGTCACCAACTATACATTCCCCAAAGGGAAGAGATAAATGGTCACCCAAAGAAAGGCAGAAAAGTGTGTTTCCAACTTTGGCCCCCACAGCTGGAAAGATGCATCAGTCAGGACTTACACAGTCACATAGGGAAGAAAGAAATGTTAAGAAAAGTGCTAAGCAGGATGTTCGAGATCCCAGACTGCTGAAAAAGATGCATGAAGGTCGGCCTCAGGAAACGGCAAGTAAACATTCTATGAGGTCAGATGCTGAGCCAAAAGAGAATATAGACAATTGGCAAAGCTCTAAGTCTGCAGAAAGATGGAAATCTGGTTGGGAAGAGAGTCAAATCTTCCAACAGTGTGATGACCAGAGTAAAGCACCTCATCTAAGGCATAAGGAGAGCTGGTCAAGCACAAAAGGAATCTTGTCACCTGCAAGCCCAAAGCAGCCCCATGGAGCAAGGGTAGATGCCAATCTTGAGATTCCTAAAGACTTAACTCTTGCAAGCCAAAGCGAATTCCTTCAAAAGACGGGTGAACGTTTAGCTTCCGGTGAAATTACACAGGATGAGTTCCTTGGTGTTGTGCATCAATTTCGACAGCTTTTTGAGGATCAAGATGGTGGAGGAGAGGAGCAGACATCTCCCTTCAATGATGGATTTCCACTTAAGCGACCTAGATATGAAGATTCAGATAAAGCGTTTGTAGATGGCCCAGCATCAAGATTTGTTGGCCTCCAAACAAATGAGCGGCTTCCAGCTTTAGCTGCAGACCGACCATTATTTGATGGGCCTGGTAAGCCATCTGTGAAGAGAGATGGCCCAGCCAAGATAATTTGTGAAGGACCTAATAAATTAAGCCCTAGAATGAATGGACCTCCTAGAGCAGGTTCTTTTCGGTTTGATGGGTCACCAGGACCAATGGGAGGAGGAGGCATTATGCCAATCCAAGGACCAAAAGGTCAGTTTGGAGGTGGGGGCCCTTTGAGATTTCAAGTTCCTCCAGGACCAGTAGGAACACCTCTGTGGTGTGGAGGGACAATTGGTCAAGGAGGACGAGGAGGACGCGGTCGAGGAGGACGCGGTCGACCAGGACGAGGACGAGGACGAGGAGGCAGTATTCGATTTGAAGGTTCAACTCGTGTGACTTTTCAGGGATCTACAGGTGTTAGGAGATTTGAAGGACCAGGGAGTAAGCCTGGGGGTGGTCTGAGGTCTGAGTGCCCTCATGGACAGAGCGTGGGTAGTCTCAGATTTGAGGGGGATCATGGTCCATCAGGGGCAGCAATTAGGTTTGATGGGCCTCATGGTGAGCCAGGTGGTGCTATCAGATTTGAGGGCCCTTTGCTACAGCAAGCTGCTGGAATGAGGTTTCAGGGTCCCCAGGGTCAGTCCGTAGCTGGTCTGAGATTGGAAGGATATAATCAACTAGGTGGGAACCTTATTTCTGAGGGCTCACATGCCCAACCAGGTGTTGGGATCAGGTTTGAAGGACCTTTAGTACAAAAGGGAGGTGGAATGAGGTTTGAGGGTCCTGAACCAGGAGGTGGCCTGAGAATTGCATCACCTCTGGGTCAAGGTGGTCCCCGATTTGAAGGTTGTCACTCTCTAAGGTTTGATGGACAGCCAGGTCAGCCATCACTTTTGCCAAGATTGGATGGAACACAAGGCCAGCCAGGTCCTAGATTGGAAAGAACTCTTCAGCCAGGTCCACAGAGATTTGCTGGGCCACCTGGACAGCAGGTTCAACCGAGATTTGGTAGTGTACCTCCAAGATTTCATGGGCCACAACAGGAGCAAGCATCAAGATCTGATATTCCTCTCGGTCTGCAAGGTCCCCAATATGACATCCATCCTTCACAAAGGCTTGAATCTTTCAATCAGACTGGCCCATATAATGACCCACCTGGCAATGCTTTGAATGTTCCGTCTGAAGGACTACAATTCCAAAGGCATGAACAGATATTTGATACACCTCAAGGACCAAATTGTAATGGACCTCATGGCCCTGGAAACCAGAATTTCCCAAATGCCCTTACCAGAGCTTCAGGACACTCTTTTGATGAAAAGAATCTTCAGAGTTCTCCGTTGGGAAACTTGGGCAATTTACCTAGTCCGATGTCAGGAGGAGATATTCAGCCATCTCAAAAGGTTGTGACTGGTGTTGCTCAGCCAGTAGCATTTGGCCAAGGACAACAGTTTTTACCAGTTCATCCACAGAATGCTGGAGCTTTCATTCCAAATCCTTCAGGAGGTCTTCCTGAAGCATATCCTGATCATCATCTCAGTGAGCTGGATGTAAATGAATTGTTTTCAAAACTGGTAAAAGCAGGAATTCTCAAATTGTCACAGCCTGATTCAACTGCAACCCAGGAAAAGGAGGCTGATGCTCAGCATCCCCCTGAAGAGGGGAAGGATCAGAATGAAGATCAAGATGTTCCAGATCTCACTCATTTTACAACTGAAGAATTGAAACAACGTTATGACAGTGTCATAAACCGGCTGTACACTGGGATTCAGTGTTCTTCTTGTGGAATGAGGTTTCCGACATCCCAGAGAGATGTTTATGCAGATCACTTGGACTGGCATTATCGGCAAAATAGAAGTGAGAAAGATGTTAGCAGAAAGGTCACTCATAGACGTTGGTACTGCAGTTTAACAGCCTGGATAGAATTTGAAGAAATAGCTGATCTGGAAGAAGGTGCAGAACGCCGGTGTTTCGCAAAGGTTCATCAAGAGGTTGTCCTCAAATCTCAGGAGGCTGCTAAAGAAAAGGAGTTCCACAGTGTCCCTGCTGGACCAGCTGGAGCACTTGAGAGTTGTGAAGTCTGTCAAGAACAATTTGAACAGTACTGGGATGGAGAGGAGGAAGAATGGCACTTAAAAAATGCTATTGGAGTAGACGGAAAGATTTACCATCCATCGTGTTATGCAGGTGACCAAAACACATCTTCTTTTGCTTGTACACCATCTGCCATCAAGACGCCAGTTGAAAACCCTTGGAACATTATGTTGAACACTGTCAAAAACGATTTGCAAGAACCCCATGAAAGTCCCCAAGTTAAGGAAGAGCAAACAGATGCCCCACCAGCCTGTGCAGAAGAAAGTGTAGCAACCCCCACTGACATAAAAACAGAAGAGGACACAGTTGAGTCAGTTTAGATAAAATGAGAAAGTTATGGTTTTGGTTTTGTAACAAAGGCTGCTGTTGGACCTAGAAAGTGAAGCTTTTTTTATGTATTTAGAGACATCTCTATAAATTGACTAGCTGAGGCAGGGTCTCAGCTGTCATTTGGTTTATAAATAGGTTTTAGTATTTGCATTTCCTACTTCCTGCATGGTTTCAGGTGCTTGTTGTGGGAAAGTTCTCTAGATGAGTGCAAATTTAACCAAATGAAATTATATGTGTAAAAATGTGCGATTTTCACTTGTGAACTGTAAATTAAATAAAAATATTTTGCTCTACTAAAACAGTTGAGTTCATGTCCTCATCCTTGTGCGACTCCAACATTCCTCCATCCCACCCCTCTGAAGAAGCTGTGACACTACATTCTCACATAAGTGTTTGCTTCAAGACTCATCTGTGTTGTGAGCTCACACACATCACACTGCAGACGCTGGGGCAGTGTCCATCCTGAGCACAGGCCACTGTCCCTGTCCAGACCAGGCTCTTGGGTCCACCAAGGCCTCTGGTGGCCAGACACCTCCAGGATTGGCATGACATTTCTGCCCTGACTGCCTCAGCACTGTGTTGTCCCTGAACAGTGGGGACTGTGTGGGGATACTTCCTGATAGACACAGCCATGCTTCTGCCCCTTGGCCTGGACTATGTCTGCTGACACCGATGTTGCTTCTGGTATCGGGAGGGTAGAATCTGGGGCACATCTACTATGTACAGAATAGCCCACAACAGCAGATTCTCCTCTGCAAATGACCATGGCCAAGGCCAAGAAGCCTTGACCTGGACAAAATGGGATCAAATAACCATCAGATTTCCCTTGGTCTCTGGGGAGTTCATTGCATGATCGAAAGCATATTTTAAATTATTTAATTAAAAAAAAACCAGTAACAGGAGAGAATATATTTTGTTGATCATGGAACCTAGGATGCAGAAAGCAGCATCCAGAACTGAGTATCCACTGTGGACTTAGCAGTCCCAGAATAAGCAGCAGCTTCAGAAGCTCCCACTAGGAGCATCAACAGCTGGAGTATCCGCTGAGCCAGCATCAGCACTGGTGAGACATGCAGGCCATCATTACATCACAGGTAGCAGATACCCCAGAGAGGCAGCTTGAGCAGCAAGGGTCTGTCCATCTCTGCTGTGAAGAAGCCACAGTGGGGAGGGCACCGTCAGTCAGAGTGTTTGTGGGAGCTAGACTGACATTTGCAACCTTGAGGAGCCACATAGAGATGCCATGGGAGAGCTGAAAGGCAGGCAGTGGTGCTGGCTTGGAGACTGCAGCCAGAGGCTTTGAACCCCAGCACCAGAATAGGTCTGTCAGCAGGCAGCGGAGGGTGATCCTGCAGGGCACCAAGATGCCAGGGTGTGCACCCTAGGTGGACCAGGAAGCAGGTACCTTCCATTCTGAGTGTGTATGCATTCAGGGAACACCAAGGTCCTTGTGGAGATGAGGCAGCATCCCCAAGGATGGAAGCCATGGTGGAAGCAGTGCTGTAGATCCAAGGGAGACTGCTGCTGGAGGGCCCAGGTATGGAGAGGGCAGCAAAGCTTTTGTGCACAGGGTCTGATGCCCTAGCAGCAGACCTTGAACTGCTTAGTGAGGCAGAGCCTTACTCCACCATGAATGTCAAGCTACCATAATGCAGTCCACAGAGGATGCAAGGCAGGACCATCATGCTGAATGGAAGGCTCATAGGGACAGTGAGGCACCTTGAGCCCATGCAGCATGGGAGGTTGAAGGCCCTCAGGCCCCAGGGCTGGGATTGCAAAACTGAATGTGTCGGAGTCAGCAGCCAAAGCCACGTAGCCTCTGTTTGCTGGAGGTGAACAAATAAATGGCTTCCTTAAGACACAACTTCCTGGTTCATGCTAGCTGCACAGAGAGCTCTTTGGAAGAGGTCTGCAGCTACTCAGCTATGGTGACACAATCTTTGTCCCAGGACAAAGTTCTTAGGGCCAGGCTAGCAGGCCATGAAGTGCCTCTGAAGCTCAGAGCAAAAGTTTTAGAGACTCTTGTGTGAACTGGGTTGTTGCATTCAAGGGATCTGCAACAAATTTTTGGTTGTGGGTCTCTTTATATTTAGAACATTTTGCTTCAGATTCATTATGACTTGGACAGCTCTACAGAGATTTCAGGGAATATGAGGAGCCAGGCCCAGATCTTGAGATTTCAGTGGATCTTTAAGGCCAGTATCAGAACTGACTGTTTGAACTGTTCAGACTTAAGAAATGGGATGGACAAGAGTGGTTCATTGCAATGGGACGATTTTGATTTCAGACACACACGTGTGCGCACACACACACACACATACAAACACAAACACACAATTAAATGTGATGAATTACAAACTGTTTTGTGTAGAAATGTAACTGTTTGTGTAAAAATGAAACTGTTTTTTGTAGGAATAGAGAAGTTTGTTTTTTTCTGCCCAGGCTCAAGATGAAGCTTCAAAAAATATAAAGTAAGGGGGATTTGTTATATTCTTCAGTCTATTTAATTTAATAAAATGTACTGATGAGTAGAAGTTGGAGGAATATTTGCTCCTGGATTAGAGCAGCTCAAATGCAAAACACTTTCTTGTTCTTTGTATGGATAATGTTAGCCTGTATTAATGTACCCTATGTTTTGTTAGCAAGAAATGCAAAAAGTTAAGTCAGATGTTTGGTATATTTTATAAAGTATAAAACGTTCTATTAAGAGTCTACTTTTGGATGTAAGATTGTGAGAATTTTAATTTTGTATACTAATATTCATAACAGAATTATGATGTTACCCTGTTAATGTGAATGGTGATCCGAAGGAGTCCTTAGATTTGATGTGGTTTCATCAGGGGTTTATTGATTTTAAAAAGTGCTTGATGTAGCTAAAACTGTTCTAGACTTCCTGGTCCAATATCTATATACAGCCATTCTATCTTGATCATCTTCTACTCCTTTATTAGGAGGTATAGCAGCCATAAAAGAACAGGTGCGTTGCTGTGATTATTCCATCTACTTATAAGCTCTTAGGGAAAGCTGACTAGAGTCAAGGTCTGCGCCCTGAATAAGCTCTTTATATTATTATAAGGGGGAATTTGTGGGGGCCCACCAAGGCTCCCCTGGTAAGACCGTACTCAAGGTCAGAGAATCTGAGCTTGCTTTACCCAGCAGGGCTATAGAATGAGATGATTTGCCCACAGGCAAGGTGACCAGGTATTTTGAAGGGTCTCCACTTGGCTGTACATTGTGCTTTGATCTTGAAAGTGGTACGATTTTGCCTCTCCCCTTTGTACAGTATAAAAAGCCCATTATAATAAATCTTGAGGAGACACGGTATTCACCCTGGGCCCACCCACAGCTATTCTGTATCTCTGTCTTTCTCTGCATCCCTGCCTACATTTCTATCTATTATTTCCTCATTGCGCTCACCTCTCCCAAGAAGCCTTCAACAGTGTGGAGCTATCCTCCCTCATTGGTGGAGCCAATGATGTCTTCAGGTGCCATGGATTTGCTGGTAGTTGTGAGCTGCCTCAATGCAGTGCTGGGAACTGAATTCATTCTTCAGGATTTACATCAAGTGTTCCTAAACGCTGAGGCATATCTCCAACTCCTGTTTCTTTTATGCAGTGTGTGTGTGTTTGTGTGTGTGTGTGTGTGTGTGTGTGTGTGTGTGTGTGTGTGTGTTTTGCCTGCATGTATGCATGTGCCACACGTGTGCCTGAAGCACATGGAGGCCAGAATAAGGCTTTGGAACTCCTGGGAGGGGGTTATAGATGTTTGTGACTGCCATGTAGATAATGAAATTTGAACCCAAGTCCTTGGAAGAACAGACAATGCTACGAGTTCTTCTACCATCTCCAGCCTTTGTTTTGCCTGACTCCTCACACCTGGAAGGGATCTAATGTTCTCTTCTGTTCTCAATTGTTATTACGGTTTATTTTCATGCTGGCTGTGGTCGCACACACACACACACACACACACACACACACACACCTTTGATCTCAGTACCAGAGAGGGAGGAGGATCTGTGACTTGGAGGTTAACCTGGTCTACACAGCCAGTAAAAAAAAAGCAACATAATAGGATACTACCCAGTAAACCCAACCTCCAAATTATTTTCAATTTCCTGTGTGTTTGTTTTGCCTGTCACTCTGTACATCATTTACATGCAGTGCTCAAGGAGACCACAAGAGGGTGACAGATACCTTGGAACCATTGCCATAGAGGGTTGAGAGGCACCATATTTTTAAGGTGCTGGGACCTTAAGCCATCTCTCTGGCCCCTGTACTTAGAATTCCTAAGGGAAACTAGAGACTCTAATATAGAACAGTGAGGAAAGCTTTAAGGAACAGACATATTTATCTTCAGGGAGACCTCAAGCAGAGAGCAGAGTGAAACCTTGAGATCTAGAGATCCAAAAACTGACAATGTAAAAACAGGTTTTATGCACCACCACACTCTGAAGCAAAAAATATCTTCTTAAGATTCGCAGAGCACGGCTTGTCGTGGTGGTGGTAGTGGTGGTGCTGGTGCTGGTGGTGGTGACACAAGCTTTTAATCCCAGTACTCGGGAGCCAGAGCCAGGTGGATCTCTGTGAGTTTGAGGGCAGCCTGGTCTACATATTGAGGTCCAGAAGAGGCAGCAAAACTACACAAGGAAACCCTGTCTTGAAAAAATAAAAACAAACAAACAAAGAAAGGAAGATTGGCAGAGCAGGCAAGCAGACATCTGAGAAGGAACACACATGTTGCTGCTTTGAGCTTGGGGATTAAAATTCAAACCCTTGTATGGAGGGATAGAATGGCAGTGATCTCCAAAGCTCAACCTCACTTTGTAGGCCAGGCAGGCCTCAAACTCAGAGGCCTCCTGGAGTGCTGGGATTAAAGGCTTGTGTCACCACCACCACCACCAGGCTAGTCAACTCTTACTGAGGACAGCAGGCAGTCTAAGATGGTGGCCCTTTCCTTCAGATGGAGCCTGTAAGGTCAAGTCTAAAATGATGGACCTTTCCCTAGGTTGGAGCCTGTAAAGTTAAGTCTAGACTGTCCCAGTAAGAGGGCACCTTCTGGGAACCCAACTTTTGAACACTCTGGAACCCCATTGAAACAGTTACCTGGGCCTTTTTGTGTCTGTAGGGAAAGGAGCCTCCGTGGCTTCTGGAAGCGGCCAGAGTTTCCCAGTGAAACTGTGGCGTTTCTTCCGCGAGGTTCCCCTGGATTGTTCCCCATCCTTCCTCCTTGATCATCCTCTGGTGAAGTCACAGCCCCTAGAGACCTGGGGAGCGTGGCCCAGGTGTTAGAAGGGAGGCATGGTGTGGAGCAGCTTCAGCTTTGGCAGCACTGACTGCAGAGAGAGGCGGCCTAGGTGCCATGTCAGAGCAGTCTCTGGCTGAGGCCAGGTCTCTGGGGACAAGGGAGGACACATGTCGGGATTATCAGTCCTTGTTGGAAGACCTGACCTTCAATGGCAAACCTCACATCAATATGCTGACCATAGTAACCTAGGAGAACCTGCCCTTCGCCAGGAAGATCCTCTCTCATTGAGGCCCCAAAAGCCAAGGTTCCTCCTGACAGAAGCTTCCTCTTATGTACCTGATGGATTCTATCGTGGAAAACATTGAAAGAGAGTATCTGGCGGCCTTTACTAACAATCTAGTTGCAACATTGATTTGTGTGTTTGATAAGGTGGATGAAAATGCTAGAAAAAGTTTATTAAATTACGTTCCACATGGGATGAAATATTCCCTTTGAAGAAACTGTGTCTTGGATGTCAGAGTGAATTCATTAGATCCTTCTTAGCCTATTAAACCTCTACCCCCTAATGGGAAGACATGTAGCAGCCACGTAAAGCCCACATTTTTAAATAAACAACCTGAGGAGCCTTCAGCACCTGGCACAGTGGTCAGCTGCCCCAGTATCTCCACTCCTCTGATTGTACCTGACATACAAAAGAATCTTCCTGAAAAACAACTCATAAGACAACAGTTGTGGTGATGTTTTATTGGTGCTGAAATGTGATATTGTATGTGTATGTTGATCAATAAAGTTTGCCTGGAGATCAGAGGTCACAAAGAAAGCCATAAACAGCAGTCAGGTGTTGGTAGCACACACCCTTAATCCCTTAATCCGATCATGGGACAGGAGTGGTCTCTGTGACACACCCTGTATTTCTAGTAGCAACCATAGAGACCTGGAGGTCTGTATAGATAGGCAGTGAAGAGGAAGTGATGTGGCTGGGCTTAGAGCCAATGAGAAGGCAGAACAGGAAGCCTATAAAAGCAGAGGTTAGACAGGAAGAAGCTCTCTCTGTGAAAGCTACAGCGGGCTGGTCAGGTAAGGCCCCTGGTGGCTTTTTGTTATTTCTCTCATCTCTTCGGCTATTACCCCTGTATTTGGCTCTGTGTTTCTTATTTAATAAGACTCTTTAGAAATTCATCTACAAACAATTACTTGCAGAACAAAAGCAGTTGTCCAAACTTTAGCAAAAAAAGCTGGAGCTTGAGTTAGAAGAAGCTAAGGCACAACTGGCAGTATCTCTTAGCATTCAGCAGGAGACAGCCAACTTGGGTGCTGGATCAGCACCATCTAAATTACCTGTTCCACAGATTCCCACCATGGCCTTTAACACTCCCCATCAGGTTCCTGTAAAACCTGACAAAAGCCGTCCAGGTCCATCCTTACAAATTCGAGAACTGAAAGGAACTACCCGGGATCCCCGTCTTAACAGGAGGAGCCAACATTTTTCCCATGGCAAAGAGCAGAGTCATAGGAAGGAATTTGTAATGAACACATTCAACAAGGCTGATGTTAAAACAGGTCAAACTGTCCCCTCTGAAAAACTCAATTCGGCCAAGCAAGAAACAAGTGAATCAAGTGAAAGAATAACCAAGCAAGAACTTGAGCAGTTAGATTCTAAATCTGAATCTAAATCACCTTTGAAAAACAAATTATCCCACCCCAAAGACTTGAAAAGTCAAGAATCAGAATGGATGAGGTTGTGCGATATGAACAAGAGAGATCCAATTATAAAAATGTATCTTCAGGATAGAGCTGAGGGCAAAGATGAAGATGTCAAAGAAAAGAGAAGAACTGCAGAGAAAAAGGATAAAGATGAGCACATGAAATCATCTGAACACAGGCTGATTGGAGGTGGAAGTCAAATCATAAATGGCATTGTGCAAAAACAGGACATGGTTCCAGAAGAATTGGAAAACCAGGGGACAAAACCAGGGAGATCAAACACTCGAAAGAGATCAAGATCGAGGTCACCTAAGTCTTGGTCACCAACTATACATTCCCCAAAGGGAAGAGATAAATGGTCACCCAAAGAAAGGCAGAAAAGTGTGTTTCCAACTTTGGCCCCCACAGCTGGAAAGATGCATCAGTCAGGACTTACACAGTCACATAGGGAAGAAAGAAATGTTAAGAAAAGTGCTAAGCAGGATGTTCGAGATCCCAGACTGCTGAAAAAGATGCATGAAGGTCGGCCTCAGGAAACGGCAAGTAAACATTCTATGAGGTCAGATGCTGAGCCAAAAGAGAATATAGAGAATTGGCAAAGCTCTAAGTCTGCAGAAAGATGGAAATCTGGTTGGGAAGAGAGTCAAATCTTCCAACAGTGTGATGACCAGAGTAAAGCACCTCATCTAAGGCATAAGGAGAGCTGGTCAAGCACAAAAGGAATCTTGTCACCTGCAAGCCCAAAGCAGCCCCATGGAGCAAGGGTAGATGCCAATCTTGAGATTCCTAAAGACTTAACTCTTGCAAGCCAAAGAGAATTCCTTCAAAAGACGGGTGAACGTTTAGCTTCCGGTGAAATTACACAGGATGAGTTCCTTGGTGTTGTGCATCAATTTCGACAGCTTTTTGAGGATCAAGATGGTGGAGGAGAGGAGCAGACATCT
The DNA here is from genome assembly GCF_049852395.1 of Peromyscus maniculatus bairdii. NCBI lineage: Eukaryota > Metazoa > Chordata > Mammalia > Rodentia > Cricetidae > Peromyscus > Peromyscus maniculatus. The sequence goes on along the minus strand of NC_134852.1, from coordinate 16,115,056 downwards.
CCCTTCAATGATGGATTTCCACTTAAGCGACCTAGATATGAAGATTCAGATAAAGCGTTTGTAGATGGCCCAGCATCAAGATTTGTTGGCCTCCAAACAAATGAGCGGCTTCCAGCTTTAGCTGCAGACCGACCATTATTTGATGGGCCTGGTAAGCCATCTGTGAAGAGAGATGGCCCAGCCAAGATAATTTGTGAAGGACCTAATAAATTAAGCCCTAGAATGAATGGACCTCCTAGAGCAGGTTCTTTTCGGTTTGATGGGTCACCAGGACCAATGGGAGGAGGAGGCATTATGCCAATCCAAGGACCAAAAGGTCAGTTTGGAGGTGGGGGCCCTTTGAGATTTCAAGTTCCTCCAGGACCAGTAGGAACACCTCTGTGGTGTGGAGGGACAATTGGTCAAGGAGGACGAGGAGGACACGGTCGAGGAGGACGCGGTCGACCAGGACGAGGACGAGGACGAGGAGGCAGTATTCGATTTGAAGGTTCAACTCGTGTGACTTTTCAGGGATCTACAGGTGTTAGGAGATTTGAAGGACCAGGGAGTAAGCCTGGGGGTGGTCTGAGGTCTGAGTGCCCTCATGGACAGAGCGTGGGTAGTCTCAGATTTGAGGGGGATCATGGTCCATCAGGGGCAGCAATTAGGTTTGATGGGCCTCATGGTGAGCCAGGTGGTGCTATCAGATTTGAGGGCCCTTTGCTACAGCAAGCTGCTGGAATGAGGTTTCAGGGTCCCCAGGGTCAGTCCGTAGCTGGTCTGAGATTGGAAGGATATAATCAACTAGGTGGGAACCTTATTTCTGAGGGCTCACATGCCCAACCAGGTGTTGGGATCAGGTTTGAAGGACCTTTAGTACAAAAGGGAGGTGGAATGAGGTTTGAGGGTCCTGAACCAGGAGGTGGCCTGAGAATTGCATCACCTCTGGGTCAAGGTGGTCCCCGATTTGAAGGTTGTCACTCTCTAAGGTTTGATGGACAGCCAGGTCAGCCATCACTTTTGCCAAGATTGGATGGAACACAAGGCCAGCCAGGTCCTAGATTGGAAAGAACTCTTCAGCCAGGTCCACAGAGATTTGCTGGGCCACCTGGACAGCAGGTTCAACCGAGATTTGGTAGTGTACCTCCAAGATTTCATGGGCCACAACAGGAGCAAGCATCAAGATCTGATATTCCTCTCGGTCTGCAAGGTCCCCAATATGACATCCATCCTTCACAAAGGCTTGAATCTTTCAATCAGACTGGCCCATATAATGACCCACCTGGCAATGCTTTGAATGTTCCGTCTGAAGGACTACAATTCCAAAGGCATGAACAGATATTTGATACACCTCAAGGACCAAATTGTAATGGACCTCATGGCCCTGGAAACCAGAATTTCCCAAATGCCCTTACCAGAGCTTCAGGACACTCTTTTGATGAAAAGAATCTTCAGAGTTCTCAGTTGGGAAACTTGGGCAATTTACCTAGTCCGATGTCAGGAGGAGATATTCAGCCATCTCAAAAGGTTGTGACTGGTGTTGCTCAGCCAGTAGCATTTGGCCAAGGACAACAGTTTTTACCAGTTCATCCACAGAATGCTGGAGCTTTCATTCCAAATCCTTCAGGAGGTCTTCCTGAAGCATATCCTGATCATCATCTCAGTGAGCTGGATGTAAATGAATTGTTTTCAAAACTGGTAAAAGCAGGAATTCTCAAATTGTCACAGCCTGATTCAACTGCAACCCAGGAAAAGGAGGCTGATGCTCAGCATCCCCCTGAAGAGGGGAAGGATCAGAATGAAGATCAAGATGTTCCAGATCTCACTCATTTTACAACTGAAGAATTGAAACAACGTTATGACAGTGTCATAAACCGGCTGTACACTGGGATTCAGTGTTCTTCTTGTGGAATGAGGTTTCCCACATCCCAGAGAGATGTTTATGCAGATCACTTGGACTGGCATTATCGGCAAAATAGAAGTGAGAAAGATGTTAGCAGAAAGGTCACTCATAGACGTTGGTACTGCAGTTTAACAGCCTGGATAGAATTTGAAGAAATAGCTGATCTGGAAGAAGGTGCAGAACGCCGGTGTTTCGAAAAGGTTCATCAAGAGGTTGTCCTCAAATCTCAGGAGGCTGCTAAAGAAAAGGAGTTCCACAGTGTCCCTGCTGGACCAGCTGGAGCACTTGAGAGTTGTGAAGTCTGTCAAGAACAATTTGAACAGTACTGGGATGGAGAGGAGGAAGAATGGCACTTAAAAAATGCTATTGGAGTAGACGGAAAGATTTACCATCCATCGTGTTATGCAGGTGACCAAAACACATCTTCTTTTGCTTGTACACCATCTGCCATCAAGACGCCAGTTGAAAACCCTGGGAACATTATGTTGAACACTGTCAAAAACGATTTGCAAGAACCCCATGAAAGTCCCCAAGTTAAGGAAGAGCAAACAGATCCCCCACCAGCCTGTGCAGAAGAAAGTGTAGCAACCCCCACTGACATAAAAACAGAAGAGGACACAGTTGAGTCAGTTTAGATAAAATGAGAAAGTTATGGTTTTGGTTTTGTAACAAAAGCTGCTGTTGGACCTAGAAAGTGAAGCTTTTTTTATGTATTTAGAGACATCTCTATAAATTGACTAGCTGAGGCAGGGCCTCAGCTGTCATTTGGTTTATAAATAGGTTTTAGTATTTGCATTTCCTACTTCCTGCATGGTTTCAGGTGCTTGTTGTGGGAAAGTTCTCTAGATGAGTGCAAATTTAACCAAATGAAATTGTATGTGTAAAAATGTGTGATTTTCACTTGTGAACTGTAAATTTAAATAAAAATATTTTGCTCTACTAAAACAGTTGAGTTCATGTCCTCATCCTTGTGCGACTCCAACATTCCTCCATCCCACCCCTCTGAAGAAGCTGTGACACTACATTCTCACATAAGTGTTTGCTTCAAGACTCATCTGTGTTGTGAGCTCACACACATCACACTGCAGACGCTGAGGCAGTGTTCATCCTGAGCACAGGCCACTGTCCCTGTCCAGACCAGGCTCTTGGGTCCACCAAGGCCTCTGGTGGCCAGACACCTCCAGGATTGGCATGACATTTCTGCCCTGACTGCCTCAGCACTGTGTTGTCCCTGAACAGTGGGGACTGTGTGGGGATACTTCCTGATAGACACAGCCATGCTTCTGCCCCTTGGCCTGGACTATGTCTGCTGACACCGATGTTGCTTCTGGTATCGGGAGGGTAGAATCTGGGGCACATCTACTATGTACAGAATAGCCCACAACAGCAGATTCTCCTCTGCAAATGACCATGGCCAAGGCCAAGAAGCCTTGACCTGGACAAAATGGGATCAAATAACCATCAGATTTCCCTTGGTCTCTGGGGAGTTCATTGCATGATCGAAAGCATATTTTAAATTATTTAATTAAAAAAAAACCAGTAACAGGAGAGAATATATTTTGTTGATCATGGAACCTAGGATGCAGAAAGCAGCATCCAGAACTGAGTATCCACTGTGGACTTAGCAGTCCCAGAATAAGCAGCAGCTTCAGAAGCTCCCACTAGGAGCATCAACAGCTGGAGTATCCGCTGACCCAGCATCAGCACTGGTGAGACATGCAGGCCATCATTACATCACAGGTAGCAGATACCCCAGAGAGGCAGCTTGAGCAGCAAGGGTCTGTCCATCTCTGCTGTGAAGAAGCCACAGTGGGGAGGGCACAGTCAGTCAGAGTGTTTGTGGGAGCTAGACTGACATTTGCAACCTTGAGGAGCCACATAGAGATGCCATGGGAGAGCTGAAAGGCAGGCAGTGGTGCTGGCTTGGAGACTGCAGCCAGAGGCTTTGAACCCCAGCACCAGAATAGGTCTGTCAGCAGGCAGCGGAGGCTGATCCTGCAGGGCACCAAGATGCCAGGGTGTGCACCCTAGGTGGACCAGGAAGCAGGTACCTTCCATTCTGAGTGTGTATGCATTCAGGGAACACCAAGGTCCTTGTGGAGATGAGGCAGCATCCCCAAGGATGGAAGCCATGGTGGAAGCAGTGCTGTAGATCCAAGGGAGACTGCTGCTGGAGGGCCCAGGTATGGAGAGGGCAGCAAAGCTTTTGTGCACAGGGTCTGATGCCCTAGCAGCAGACCTTGAACTGCTTAGTGAGGCAGAGCCTTACTCCACCATGAATGTCAAGCTACCATAATGCAGTCCACAGAGGATGCAAGGCAGGACCATCATGCTGAATGGAAGGCTCATAGGGACAGTGAGGCACCTTGAGCCCATGCAGCATGGGAGGTTGAAGGCCCTCAGGCCCCAGGGCTGGGATTGTAAAACTGAATGTGTCGGAGTCAGCAGCCAAAGCCACGTAGCCTCTGTTTGCTGGAGGTGAACAAATAAATGGCTTCCTTAAGACACAACTTCCTGGTTCATGCTAGCTGCACAGAGAGCTCTTTGGAAGAGGTCTGCAGCTACTCAGCTATGGTGACACAATCTTTGTCCCAGGACAAAGTTCTTAGGGCCAGGCTAGCAGGCCATGAAGTGCCTCTGAAGCTCAGAGCAAAAGTTTTAGAGACTCTTGTGTGAACTGGGTTGTTGCATTCAAGGGATCTGCAACAAATTTTTGGTTGTGGGTCTCTTTATATTTAGAACATTTTGCTTCAGATTCATTATGACTTGGACAGCTCTACAGAGATTTCAGGGAATATGAGGAGCCAGGCCCAGATCTTGAGATTTCAGTGGATCTTTAAGGCCAGTATCAGAACTGACTGTTTGAACTGTTCAGACTTAAGAAATGGGATGGACAAGAGTGGTTCATTGCAATGGGACGATTTTGATTTCAGACACACACGTGTGCGCACACACACACACACATACAAACACAAACACACAATTAAATGTGATGAATTACAAACTGTTTTGTGTAGAAATGTAACTGTTTGTGTAAAAATGAAACTGTTTTTTGTAGGAATAGAGAAGTTTGTTTTTTTCTGCCCAGGCTCAAGATGAAGCTTCAAAAAATATAAAGTAAGGGGGATTTGTTATATTCTTCAGTCTATTTAATTTAATAAAATGTACTGATGAGTAGAAGTTGGAGGAATATTTGCTCCTGGATTAGAGCAGCTCAAATGCAAAACACTTTCTTGTTCTTTGTATGGATAATGTTAGCCTGTATTAATGTACCCTATGTTTTGTTAGCAAGAAATGCAAAAAGTTAAGTCAGATGTTTGGTATATTTTATAAAGTATAAAACGTTCTATTAAGAGTCTACTTTTGGATGTAAGATTGTGAGAATTTTAATTTTGTATACTAATATTCATAACAGAATTATGATGTTACCCTGTTAATGTGAATGGTGATCCGAAGGAGTCCTTAGATTTGATGTGGTTTCATCAGGGGTTTATTGATTTTAAAAAGTGCTTGATGTAGCTAAAACTGTTCTAGACTTCCTGGTCCAATATCTATATACAGCCATTCTATCTTGATCATCTTCTACTCCTTTATTAGGAGGTATAGCAGCCATAAAAGAACAGGTGTGTTGCTGTGATTATTCCATCTACTTATAAGCTCTTAGGGAAAGCTGACTAGAGTCAAGGTCTGCGCCCTGAATAAGCTCTTTATATTATTATAAGGGGGAATTTGTGGGGGCCCACCAAGGCTCCCCTGGTAAGACCGTACTCAAGGTCAGAGAATCTGAGCTTGCTTTACCCAGCAGGGCTATAGAATGAGATGATTTGCCCACAGGCAAGGTGACCAGGTATTTTGAAGGGTCTCCACTTGGCTGTACATTGTGCTTTGATCTTGAAAGTGGTACGATTTTGCCTCTCCCCTTTGTACAGTATAAAAAGCCCATTATAATAAATCTTGAGGAGACACGGTATTCACCCTGGGCCCACCCACAGCTATTCTGTATCTCTGTCTTTCTCTGCATCCCTGCCTACATTTCTATCTATTATTTCCTCATTGCGCTCACCTCTCCCAAGAAGCCTTCAACAGTGTGGAGCTATCCTCCCTCATTGGTGGAGCCAATGATGTCTTCAGGTGCCATGGATTTGCTGGTAGTTGTGAGCTGCCTCAATGCAGTGCTGGGAACTGAATTCATTCTTCAGGATTTACATCAAGTGTTCCTAAACACTGAGGCATATCTCCACCTCCTGTTTCTTTTATGCAGTGTGTGTGTGTATGTGTGTGTGTGTGTGTGTGTGTGTGTGTGTGTGGTGTTTTGCCTGCATGTATGCATGTGCCACACGTGTGCCTGAAGCACATGGAGGCCAGAATAAGGCTTTGGAACTCCTGGGAGGGAGTTATAGATGTTTGTGACTGCCATGTAGATAATGGAATTTGAACCCAAGTCCTTGGAAGAACAGACAATGCTACGAGTTCTTCTACCATCTCCAGCCTTTGTTTTGCCTGACTCCTCACACCTGGAAGGGATCTAATGTTCTCTTCTGTTCTCAATTGTTATTACGGTTTATTTTCATGCTGGCTGTGGTCACACACACACACACACACACACCTTTGATCTCAGTACCAGAGAGGGAGGAGGATCTGTGACTTGGAGGTTAACCTGGTCTACACAGCCAGTAAAAAAAAAAGCAACATAATAGGATACTACACAGTAAACTCAACCTCCAAATTATTTTCAATTTCCTGTGTGTTTGTTTTGCCTGTCACTCTGTACATCATTTACATGCAGTGCTCAAGGAGACCACAAGAGGGTGACAGATACCTTGGAACCATTGCCATAGAGGGTTGAGAGGCACCATTTTTTTAAGGTGCTGGGACCTTAAGCCATCTCTCTGGCCCCTGTACTTAGAATTCCTAAGGGAAACTAGAGACTCTAATATAGAACAGTGAGGAAAGCTTTAAGGAACAGACATATTTATCTTCAGGGAGACCTCAAGCAGAGAGCAGAGTGAAACCTTGAGATCTAGAGATCCAACAAATGACAATGTAAAAACAGGTTTTATGCACCACCACACTCTGCAGCAAAAAATATCTTCTTAAGATTGGCAGAGCACGGCTTGTCGTGGTGGTGGTGGTGGTGGTGGTGGTGGTGGTGGTGGTTGTGCTGGTGCTGGTGCTGGTGCTGGTGCTGGTGGTGGTGACACAAGCTTTTAATCCCAGTACTCGGGAGCCAGAGCCAGGTGGATCTCTGTGAGTTTGAGGGCAGCCTGGTCTACATATTGAGGTCCAGAAGAGGCAGCAAAACTACACAAGGAAACCCTGTCTTGAAAAAATAAAAACAAACAAACAAAGAAAGGAAGATTGGCAGAGCAGGCAAGCAGACATCTGAGAAGGAACACACATGTTGCTGCTTTGAGCTTGGGGATTAAAATTCAAACCCTTGTATGGAGGGATAGAATGGCAGTGATCTCCAAAGCTCAACCTCACTTTGTAGGCCAGGCAGGCCTCAAACTCAGAGGCCTCCTGGAGTGCTAGGATTAAAGGCTTGTGTCACCACCACCACCACCAGGCTAGTCAACTCTTACTGAGGACAGCAGGCAGTCTAAGATGGTGGCCCTTTCCTTCAGATGGAGCCTGTAAGGTCAAGTCTAAAATGATGGACCTTTCCCTAGGTTGGAGCCTGTAAAGTTAAGTCTAGACTGTCCCAGTAAGAGGGCACCTTCTGGGAACCCAACTTTTGAACACTCTGGAACCCCATTGAAACAGTTACCTGGGCCTTTTTGTGTCTGTAGGGAAAGGAGCCTCAGTGGCTTCTGGAAGCGGCCAGAGTTTCCCAGTGAAACTGTGGCGTTTCTTCCGCGAGGTTCCCCTGGATTGTTCCCCATCCTTCCTCCTTGATCATCCTCTGGTGAAGTCACAGCCCCTAGAGACCTGGGGAGCGTGGCCCAGGTGTTAGAAGGGAGGCATGGTGTGGAGCAGCTTCAGCTTTGGCAGCACTGACTGCAGAGAGAGGCGGCCTAGGTGCCATGTCAGAGCAGACTCTGGCTGAGGCCAGGTCTCTGGGGACAAGGGAGGACACATGTCAGGATTATCAGTCCTTGTTGGAAGACCTGACCTTCAATGGCAAACCTCACATCAATATGCTGACCATAGTAACCTAGGAGAACCTGCCCTTCGCCAGGAAGATCCTCTCTCATTGAGGCCCCAAAAGCCAACGTTCCTCCTGAGAGAAGCTTCCTCTTATGTACCTTATGGATTCTATCGTGGAAAACATTGAAAGAGAGTATCTGGCTGCCTTTACTAACAATCTAGTTGCAACATTGATTTGTGTGTTTGAAAAGGTGGATGAAAATGCTAGAAAAAGTTTATTAAATTACGTTCCACATGGGATGAAATATTCCCTTTGAAGAAACTGTGTCTTGGATGTCAGAGTGAATTCATTAGATCCTTCTTAGCCTATTAAACCTCTACCCCCTAATGGGAAGACATGTAGCAGCCACGTAAAGCCCACATTTTTAAATAAACAACCTGAGGAGCCTTCAGCACCTGGCACAGTGGTCAGCTGCCCCAGTATCTCCACTCCTCTGATTGTACCTGACATACAAAAGAATCTTCCTGAAAAACAACTCATAAGACAACAGTTGTGGTGATGTTTTATTGGTGCTGAAATGTGATATTGTATGTGTATGTTGATCAATAAAGTTTGCCTGGAGATCAGAGGTCACAAAGAAAGCCATAAACAGCAGTCAGGTGTTGGTAGCACACACCCTTAATCCCTTAATCCGATCATGGGACAGGAGTGGTCTCTGTGACACACCCTGTATTTCTAGTAGCAACCATAGAGACCTGGAGGTCTGTATAGATAGGCAGTGAAGAGGAAGTGATGTGGCTGGGCTTAGAGCCAATGAGAAGGCAGAACAGAACAGGAAGCCTATAAAAGCAGAGGTTAGACAGGAAGAAGCTCTCTCTGTGAAAGCTACAGCGGGCTGGTAAGGTAAGGCCCCTGGTGGCTTTTTGTTATTTCTCTCATCTCTTCGGCTATTACCCCTGTATTTGGCTCTGTGTTTCTTATTTAATAAGACTCTTTAGAAATTCGTCTACAAACAATTACTTGCAGAACAAAAGCAGTTGTCAAAACTTTAGCAAAAAAAGCTGGAGCTTGAGTTAGAAGAAGCTAAGGCACAACTGGCAGTATCTCTTAGCATTCAGCAGGAGACAGCCAACTTGGGTGCTGGATCAGCACCATCTAAATTACCTGTTCCACAGATTCCCACCATGGCCTTTAACACTCCCCATCAGGTTCCTGTAAAACCTGACAAAAGCCGTCCAGGTCCATCCTTACAAATTCGAGAACTGAAAGGAACTACCCGGGATCCCCGTCTTAACAGGAGGAGCCAACATTTTTCCCATGGCAAAGAGCAGAGTCATAGGAAGGAATTTGTAATGAACACATTCAACAAGGCTGATGTTAAAACAGGTCAAACTGTCCCCTCTGAAAAACTCAATTCGGCCAAGCAAGAAACAAGTGAATCAAGTGAAAGAATAACCAAGCAAGAACTTGAGCAGTTAGATTCTAAATCTGAATCTAAATCACCTTTGAAAAACAAATTATCCCACCCCAAAGACTTGAAAAGTCAAGAATCAGAATGGATGAGGTTGTGCGATATGAACAAGAGAGATCCAATTATAAAAATGTATCTTCAGGATAGAGCTGAGGGCAAAGATGAAGATGTCAAAGAAAAGAGAAGAACTGCAGAGAAAAAGGATAAAGATGAGCACATGAAATCATCTGAACACAGGCTGATTGGAGGTGGAAGTCAAATCATAAATGGCATTGTGCAAAAACAGGACATGGTTCCAGAAGAATTGGAAAACCAGGGGACAAAACCAGGGAGATCAAACACTCGAAAGAGATCAAGATCGAGGTCACCTAAGTCTTGGTCACCAACAATACATTCCCCAAAGGGAAGAGATAAATGGTCACCCAAAGAAAGGCAGAAAAGTGTGTTTCCAACTTTGGCCCCCACAGCTGGAAAGATGCATCAGTCAGGACTTACACAGTCACATAGGGAAGAGAGAAATGTTAAGAAAAGTGCTAAGCAGGATGTTCGAGATCCCAGACTGCTGAAAAAGATGCATGAAGGTCGGCCTCAGGAAACTGCAAGTAAACATTCTATGAGGTCAGATGCTGAGCCAAAAGAGAATATAGAGAATTGGCAAAGCTCTAAGTCTGCAGAAAGATGGAAATCTGGTTGGGAAGAGAGTCAAATCTTCCAACAGTGTGATGACCAGAGTAAAGCACCTCATCTAAGGCATAAGGAGAGCTGGTCAAGCACAAAAGGAATCTTGTCACCTGCAAGCCCAAAGCAGCCCCATGGAGCAAGGGTAGATGCCAATCTTGAGATTCCTAAAGACTTAACTCTTGCAAGCCAAAGAGAATTCCTTCAAAAGACGGGTGAACGTTTAGCTTCCGGTGAAATTACACAGGATGAGTTCCTTGGTGTTGTGCATCAATTTCGACAGCTTTTTGAGGATCAAGATGGTGGAGGAGAGGAGCAGACATCTCCCTTCAATGATGGATTTCCACTTAAGCGACCTAGATATGAAGATTCAGATAAAGCGTTTGTAGATGGCCCAGCATCAAGATTTGTTGGCCTCCAAACAAATGAGCGGCTTCCAGCTTTAGCTGCAGACCGACCATTATTTGATGGGCCTGGTAAGCCATCTGTGAAGAGAGATGGCCCAGCCAAGATAATTTGTGAAGGACCTAATAAATTAAGCCCTAGAATGAATGGACCTCCTAGAGCAGGTTCTTTTCGGTTTGATGGGTCACCAGGACCAATGGGAGGAGGAGGCATTATGCCAATCCAAGGACCAAAAGGTCAGTTTGGAGGTGGGGGCCCTTTGAGATTTCAAGTTCCTCCAGGACCAGTAGGAACACCTCTGTGGTGTGGAGGGACAATTGGTCAAGGAGGACGAGGAGGACACGGTCGAGGAGGACGCGGTCGACCAGGACGAGGACGAGGACGAGGAGGCAGTATTCGATTTGAAGGTTCAACTCGTGTGACTTTTCAGGGATCTACAGGTGTTAGGAGATTTGAAGGACCAGGGAGTAAGCCTGGGGGTGGTCTGAGGTCTGAGTGCCCTCATGGACAGAGCGTGGGTAGTCTCAGATTTGAGGGGGATCATGGTCCATCAGGGGCAGCAATTAGGTTTGATGGGCCTCATGGTGAGCCAGGTGGTGCTATCAGATTTGAGGGCCCTTTGCTACAGCAAGCTGCTGGAATGAGGTTTCAGGGTCCCCAGGGTCAGTCCGTAGCTGGTCTGAGATTGGAAGGATATAATCAACTAGGTGGGAACCTTATTTCTGAGGGCTCACATGCCCAACCAGGTGTTGGGATCAGGTTTGAAGGACCTTTAGTACAAAAGGGAGGTGGGATGAGGTTTGAGGGTCCTGAACCAGGAGGTGGCCTGAGAATTGCATCACCTCTGGGTCAAGGTGGTCCCCGATTTGAAGGTTGTCACTCTCTAAGTTTTGATGGACAGCCAGGTCAGCCATCACTTTTGCCAAGATTGGATGGAACACAAGGCCAGCCAGGTCCTAGATTGGAAAGAACTCTTCAGCCAGGTCCACAGAGATTTGCTGGGCCACCTGGACAGCAGGTTCAACCGAGATTTGGTAGTGTACCTCCAAGATTTCATGGGCCACAACAGGAGCAAGCATCAAGATCTGATATTCCTCTCGGTCTGCAAGGTCCCCAATATGACATCCATCCTTCACAAAGGCTTGAATCTTTCAATCAGACTGGCCCATATAATGACCCACCTGGCAATGCTTTGAATGTTCCGTCTGAAGGACTACAATTCCAAAGGCATGAACAGATATTTGATACACCTCAAGGACCAAATTGTAATGGACCTCATGGCCCTGGAAACCAGAATTTCCCAAATGCCCTTACCAGAGCTTCAGGACACTCTTTTGATGAAAAGAATCTTCAGAGTTCTCAGTTGGGAAACTTGGGCAATTTACCTAGTCCGATGTCAGGAGGAGATATTCAGCCATCTCAAAAGGTTGTGACTGGTGTTGCTCAGCCAGTAGCATTTGGCCAAGGACAACAGTTTTTACCAGTTCATCCACAGAATGCTGGATCTTTCATTACAAATCCTTCAGGAGGTCTTCCTGAAGCATATCCTGATCATCATCTCAGTGAGGTGGATGTAAATGAATTGTTTTCAAAACTGGTAAAAGCAGGAATTCTCAAATTGTCACAGCCTGATTCAACTGCAACCCAGGAAAAGGAGGCTGATGCTCAGCATCCCCCTGAAGAGGGGAAGGATCAGAATGAAGATCAAGATGTTCCAGATCTCACTCATTTTACAACTGAAGAATTGAAACAACGTTATGACAGTGTCATAAACCGGCTGTACACTGGGATTCAGTGTTCTTCTTGTGGAATGAGGTTTCCGACATCCCAGAGAGATGTTTATGCAGATCACTTGGACTGGCATTATCGGCAAAATAGAAGTGAGAAAGATGTTAGCAGAAAGGTCACTCATAGACGTTGGTACTGCAGTTTAACAGCCTGGATAGAATTTGAAGAAATAGCTGATCTGGAAGAAGGTGCAGAACGCCGGTGTTTCGAAAAGGTTCATCAAGAGGTTGTCCTCAAATCTCAGGAGGCTGCTAAAGAAAAGGAGTTCCACAGTGTCCCTGCTGGACCAGCTGGAGCACTTGAGAGTTGTGAAGTCTGTCAAGAACAATTTGAACAGTACTGGGATGGAGAGGAGGAAGAATGGCACTTAAAAAATGCTATTGGAGTAGACGGAAAGATTTACCATCCATCGTGTTATGCAGGTGACCAAAACACATCTTCTTTTGCTTGTACACCATCTGCCATCAAGACGCCAGTTGAAAACCCTTGGAACATTATGTTGAACACTGTCAAAAACGATTTGCAAGAACCCCATGAAAGTCCCCAAGTTAAGGAAGAGCAAACAGATGCCCCACCAGCCTGTGCAGAAGAAAGTGTAGCAACCCCCACTGACATAAAAACAGAAGAGGACACAGTTGAGTCAGTTTAGATAAAATGAGAAAGTTATGGTTTTGGTTTTGTAACAAAGGCTGCTGTTGGACCTAGAAAGTGAAGCTTTTTTTATGTATTTAGAGACATCTCTATAAATTGACTAGCTGAGGCAGGGTCTCAGCTGTCATTTGGTTTATAAATAGGTTTTAGTATTTGCATTTCCTACTTCCTGCATGGTTTCAGGTGCTTGTTGTGGGAAAGTTCTCTAGATGAGTGCAAATTTAACCAAATGAAATTGTATGTGTAAAAATGTGCGATTTTCACTTGTGAACTGTAAATTAAATAAAAATATTTTGCTCTACTAAAACAGTTGAGTTCATGTCCTCATCCTTGTGCGACTCCAACATTCCTCCATCCCACCCCTCTGAAGAAGCTGTGACACTACATTCTCACATAAGTGTTTGCTTCAAGACTCATCTGTGTTGTGAGCTCACACACATCACACTGCAGACGCTGGGGCAGTGTCCATCCTGAGCACAGGCCACTGTCCCTGTCCAGACCAGGCTCTTGGGTCCACCAAGGCCTCTGGTGGCCAGACACCTCCAGGATTGGCATGACATTTCTGCCCTGACTGCCTCAGCACTGTGTTGTCCCTGAACAGTGGGGACTGTGTGGGGATACTTCCTGATAGACACAGCCATGCTTCTGCCCCTTGGCCTGGACTATGTCTGCTGACACCGATGTTGCTTCTGGTATCGGGAGGGTAGAATCTGGGGCACATCTACTATGTACAGAATAGCCCACAACAGCAGATTCTCCTCTGCAAATGACCATGGCCAAGGCCAAGAAGCCTTGACCTGGACAAAATGGGATCAAATAACCATCAGATTTCCCTTGGTCTCTGGGGAGTTCATTGCATGATCGAAAGCATATTTTAAATTATTTAATTAAAAAAAACCAGTAACAGGAGAGAATATATTTTGTTGATCATGGAACCTAGGATGCAGAAAGCAGCATCCAGAACTGAGTATCCACTGTGGACTTAGCAGTCCCAGAATAAGCAGCAGCTTCAGAAGCTCCCACTAGGAGCATCAACAGCTGGAGTATCCGCTGAGCCAGCATCAGCACTGGTGAGACATGCAGGCCATCATTACATCACAGGTAGCAGATACCCCAGAGAGGCAGCTTGAGCAGCAAGGGTCTGTCCATCTCTGCTGTGAAGAAGCCACAGTGGGGAGGGCACAGTCAGTCAGAGTGTTTGTGGGAGCTAGACTGACATTTGCAACCTTGAGGAGCCACATAGAGATGCCATGGGAGAGCTGAAAGGCAGGCAGTGGTGCTGGCTTGGAGACTGCAGCCAGAGGCTTTGAACCCCAGCACCAGAATAGGTCTGTCAGCAGGCAGCGGAGGCTGATCCTGCAGGGCACCAAGATGCCAGGGTGTGCACCCTAGGTGGACCAGGAAGCAGGTACCTTCCATTCTGAGTGTGTATGCATTCAGGGAACACCAAGGTCCTTGTGGAGATGAGGCAGCATCCCCAAGGATGGAAGCCATGGTGGAAGCAGTGCTGTAGATCCAAGGGAGACTGCTGCTGGAGGGCCCAGGTATGGAGAGGGCAGCAAAGCTTTTGTGCACAGGGTCTGATGCCCTAGCAGCAGACCTTGAACTGCTTAGTGAGACAGAGCCTTACTCCACCATGAATGTCAAGCTACCATAATGCAGTCCACAGAGGATGCAAGGCAGGACCATCATGCTGAATGGAAGGCTCATAGGGACAGTGAGGCACCTTGAGCCCATGCAGCATGGGAGGTTGAAGGCCCTCAGGCCCCAGGGCTGGGATTGTAAAACTGAATGTGTCGGAGTCAGCAGCCAAAGCCACGTAGCCTCTGTTTGCTGGAGGTGAACAAATAAATGGCTTCCTTAAGACACAACTTCCTGGTTCATGCTAGCTGCACAGAGAGCTCTTTGGAAGAGGTCTGCAGCTACTCAGCTATGGTGACACAATCTTTGTCCCAGGACAAAGTTCTTAGGGCCAGGCTAGCAGGCCATGAAGTGCCTCTGAAGCTCAGAGCAAAAGTTTTAGAGACTCTTGTGTGAACTGGGTTGTTGCATTCAAGGGATCTGCAACAAATTTTTGGTTGTGGGTCTCTTTATATTTAGAACATTTTGCTTCAGATTCATTATGACTTGGACAGCTCTACAGAGATTTCAGGGAATATGAGGAGCCAGGCCCAGATCTTGAGATTTCAGTGGATCTTTAAGGCCAGTATCAGAACTGACTGTTTGAACTGTTCAGACTTAAGAAATGGGATGGACAAGAGTGGTTCATTGCAATGGGACAATTTTGATTTCAGACACACACGTGTGCGCGCACACACACACACACATACAAACACAAACACACAATTAAATGTGATGAATTACAAACTGTTTTGTGTAGAAATGTAACTGTTTGTGTAAAAATGAAACTGTTTTTTGTAGGAATAGAGAAGTTTGTTTTTTTCTGCCCAGGCTCAAGATGAAGCTTCAAAAAATATAAAGTAAGGGGGATTTGTTATATTCTTCAGTCTATTTAATTTAATAAAATGTACTGATGAGTAGAAGTTGGAGGAATATTTGCTCCTGGATTAGAGCAGCTCAAATGCAAAACACTTTCTTGTTCTTTGTATGGATAATGTTAGCCTGTATTAATGTACCCTATGTTTTGTTAGCAAGAAATGCAAAAAGTTAAGTCAGATGTTTGGTATATTTTATAAAGTATAAAACGTTCTATTAAGAGTCTACTTTTGGATGTAAGATTGTGAGAATTTTAATTTTGTATACTAATATTCATAACAGAATTATGATGTTACCCTGTTAATGTGAATGGTGATCCGAAGGAGTCCTTAGATTTGATGTGGTTTCATCAGGGGTTTATTGATTTTAAAAAGTGCTTGATGTAGCTAAAACTGTTCTAGACTTCCTGGTCCAATATCTATATACAGCCATTCTATCTTGATCATCTTCTACTCCTTTATTAGGAGGTATAGCAGCCATAAAAGAACAGGTGTGTTGCTGTGATTATTCCATCTACTTATAAGCTCTTAGGGAAAGCTGACTAGAGTCAAGGTCTGCGCCCTGAATAAGCTCTTTATATTATTATAAGGGGGAATTTGTGGGGGCCCACCAAGGCTCCCCTGGTAAGACCGTACTCAAGGTCAGAGAATCTGAGCTTGCTTTACCCAGCAGGGCTATAGAATGAGATGATTTGCCCACAGGCAAGGTGACCAGGTATTTTGAAGGGTCTCCACTTGGCTGTACATTGTGCTTTGATCTTGAAAGTGGTACGATTTTGCCTCTCCCCTTTGTACAGTATAAAAAGCCCATTATAATAAATCTTGAGGAGACACGGTATTCACCCTGGGCCCACCCACAGCTATTCTGTATCTCTGTCTTTCTCTGCATCCCTGCCTACATTTCTATCTATTATTTCCTCATTGCGCTCACCTCTCCCAAGAAGCCTTCAACAGTGTGGAGCTATCCTCCCTCATTGGTGGAGCCAATGATGTCTTCAGGTGCCATGGATTTGCTGGTAGTTGTGAGCTGCCTCAATGCAGTGCTGGGAACTGAATTCATTCTTCAGGATTTACATCAAGTGTTCCTAAACGCTGAGGCATATCTCCAACTCCTGTTTCTTTTATGCAGTGTGTGTGTATTTGTGTGTGTGTGTGTGTGTGTGTGTGTGTGTGTGTGTGTGTGTGTGTGTTTTGCCTGCATGTATGCATGTGCCACACGTGTGCCTGAAGCACATGGAGGCCAGAATAAGGCTTTGGAACTCCTGGGAGGGGGTTATAGATGTTTGTGACTGCCATGTAGATAATGAAATTTGAACCCAAGTCCTTGGAAGAACAGACAATGCTACGAGTTCTTCTACCATCTCCAGCCTTTGTTTTGCCTGACTCCTCACACCTGGAAGGGATCTAATGTTCTCTTCTGTTCTCAATTGTTATTACGGTTTATTTTCATGCTGGCTGTGGTCGCACACACACACACACACACACACACACACACACCTTTGATCTCAGTACCAGAGAGGGAGGAGGATCTGTGACTTGGAGGTTAACCTGGTCTACACAGCCAGTAAAAAAAAAGCAACATAATAGGATACTACCCAGTAAACTCAACCTCCAAATTATTTTCAATTTCCTGTGTGTTTGTTTTGCCTGTCACTCTGTACATCATTTACATGCAGTGCTCAAGGAGACCACAAGAGGGTGACAGATACCTTGGAACCATTGCCATAGAGGGTTGAGAGGCACCATATTTTTAAGGTGCTGGGACCTTAAGCCATCTCTCTGGCCCCTGTACTTAGAATTCCTAAGGGAAACTAGAGACTCTAATATAGAACAGTGAGGAAAGCTTTAAGGAACAGACATATTTATCTTCAGGGAGACCTCAAGCAGAGAGCAGAGTGAAACCTTGAGATCTAGAGATCCAAAAACTGACAATGTAAAAACAGGTTTTATGCACCACCACACTCTGAAGCAAAAAATATCTTCTTAAGATTCGCAGAGCACGGCTTGTCGTGGTGGTGGTAGTGGTGGTGGTGGTGGTGGTGGTGGTGGTGGTGCTGGTGCTGGTGCTGGTGGTGGTGACACAAGCTTTTAATCCCAGTACTCGGGAGCCAGAGCCAGGTGGATCTCTGTGAGTTTGAGGGCAGCCTGGTCTACATATTGAGGTCCAGAAGAGGCAGCAAAACTACACAAGGAAACCCTGTCTTGAAAAAATAAAAACAAACAAACAAAGAAAGGAAGATTGGCAGAGCAGGCAAGCAGACATCTGAGAAGGAACACACATGTTGCTGCTTTGAGCTTGGGCATTAAAATTCAAACCCTTGTATGGAGGGATAGAATGGCAGTGATCTCCAAAGCTCAACCTCACTTTGTAGGCCAGGCAGGCCTCAAACTCAGAGGCCTCCTGGAGTGCTGGGATTAAAGGCTTGTGTCACCACCACCACCAGGCTAGTCAACTCTTACTGAGGACAGCAGGCAGTCTAAGATGGTGGCCCTTTCCTTCAGATGGAGCCTGTAAGGTCAAGTCTAAAATGATGGACCTTTCCCTAGGTTGGAGCCTGTAAAGTTAAGTCTAGACTGTCCCAGTAAGAGGGCACCTTCTGGGAACCCAACTTTTGAACACTCTGGAACCCCATTGAAACAGTTACCTGGGCCTTTTTGTGTCTGTAGGGAAAGGAGCCTCCGTGGCTTCTGGAAGCGGCCAGAGTTTCCCAGTGAAACTGTGGCGTTTCTTCCGCGAGGTTCCCCTGGATTGTTCCCCATCCTTCCTCCTTGATCATCCTCTGGTGAAGTCACAGCCCCTAGAGACCTGGGGAGCGTGGCCCAGGTGTTAGAAGGGAGGCATGGTGTGGAGCAGCTTCAGCTTTGGCAGCACTGACTGCAGAGAGAGGCGGCCTAGGTGCCATGTCAGAGCAGACTCTGGCTGAGGCCAGGTCTCTGGGGACAAGGGAGGACACATGTCGGGATTATCAGTCCTTGTTGGAAGACCTGACCTTCAATGGCAAACCTCACATCAATATGCTGACCATAGTAACCTAGGAGAACCTGCCCTTCGCCAGGAAGATCCTCTCTCATTGAGGCCCCAAAAGCCAAGGTTCCTCCTGACAGAAGCTTCCTCTTATGTACCTGATGGATTCTATCGTGGAAAACATTGAAAGAGAGTATCTGGCGGCCTTTACTAACAATCTAGTTGCAACATTGATTTGTGTGTTTGATAAGGTGGATGAAAATGCTAGAAAAAGTTTATTAAATTACGTTCCACATGGGATGAAATATTCCCTTTGAAGAAACTGTGTCTTGGATGTCAGAGTGAATTCATTAGATCCTTCTTAGCCTATTAAACCTCTACCCCCTAATGGGAAGACATGTAGCAGCCACGTAAAGCCCACATTTTTAAATAAACAACCTGAGGAGCCTTCAGCACCTGGCACAGTGGTCAGCTGCCCCAGTATCTCCACTCCTCTGATTGTACCTGACATACAAAAGAATCTTCCTGAAAAACAACTCATAAGACAACAGTTGTGGTGATGTTTTATTGGTGCTGAAATGTGATATTGTATGTGTATGTTGATCAATAAAGTTTGCCTGGAGATCAGAGGTCACAAAGAAAGCCATAAACAGCAGTCAGGTGTTGGTAGCACACACCCTTAATCCCTTAATCCGATCATGGGACAGGAGTGGTCTCTGTGACACACCCTGTATTTCTAGTAGCAACCATAGAGACCTGGAGGTCTGTATAGATAGGCAGTGAAGAGGAAGTGATGTGGCTGGGCTTAGAGCCAATGAGAAGGCAGAACAGAACAGGAAGCCTATAAAAGCAGAGGTTAGACAGGAAGAAGCTCTCTCTGTGAAAGCTACAGCGGGCTGGTCAGGTAAGGCCCCTGGTGGCTTTTTGTTATTTCTCTCATCTCTTCGGCTATTACCCCTGTATTTGGCTCTGTGTTTCTTATTTAATAAGACTCTTTAGAAATTCGTCTACAAACAATTACTTGCAGAACAAAAGCAGTTGTCAAAACTTTAGCAAAAAAAGCTGGAGCTTGAGTTAGAAGAAGCTAAGGCACAACTGGCAGTATCTCTTAGCATTCAGCAGGAGACAGCCAACTTGGGTGCTGGATCAGCACCATCTAAATTACCTGTTCCACAGATTCCCACCATGGCCTTTAACACTCCCCATCAGGTTCCTGTAAAACCTGACAAAAGCCGTCCAGGTCCATCCTTACAAATTGGAGAACTGAAAGGAACTACCCGGGATCCCCGTCTTAACAGGAGGAGCCAACATTTTTCCCATGGCAAAGAGCAGAGTCATAGGAAGGAATTTGTAATGAACACATTCAACAAGGCTGATGTTAAAACAGGTCAAACTGTCCCCTCTGAAAAACTCAATTCGGCCAAGCAAGAAACAAGTGAATCAAGTGAAAGAATAACCAAGCAAGAACTTGAGCAGTTAGATTCTAAATCTGAATCTAAATCACCTTTGAAAAACAAATTATCCCACCCCAAAGACTTGAAAAGTCAAGAATCAGAATGGATGAGGTTGTGCGATATGAACAAGAGAGATCCAATTATAAAAATGTATCTTCAGGATAGAGCTGAGGGCAAAGATGAAGATGTCAAAGAAAAGAGAAGAACTGCAGAGAAAAAGGATAAAGATGAGCACATGAAATCATCTGAACACAGGCTGATTGGAGGTGGAAGTCAAATCATAAATGGCATTGTGCAAAAACAGGACATGGTTCCAGAAGAATTGGAAAACCAGGGGACAAAACCAGGGAGATCAAACACTCGAAAGAGATCAAGATCGAGGTCACCTAAGTCTTGGTCACCAACTATACATTCCCCAAAGGGAAGAGATAAATGGTCACCCAAAGAAAGGCAGAAAAGTGTGTTTCCAACTTTGGCCCCCACAGCTGGAAAGATGCATCAGTCAGGACTTACACAGTCACATAGGGAAGAAAGAAATGTTAAGAAAAGTGCTAAGCAGGATGTTCGAGATCCCAGACTGCTGAAAAAGATGCATGAAGGTCGGCCTCAGGAAACTGCAAGTAAACATTCTATGAGGTCAGATGCTGAGCCAAAAGAGAATATAGAGAATTGGCAAAGCTCTAAGTCTGCAGAAAGATGGAAATCTGGTTGGGAAGAGAGTCAAATCTTCCAACAGTGTGATGACCAGAGTAAAGCACCTCATCTAAGGCATAAGGAGAGCTGGTCAAGCACAAAAGGAATCTTGTCACCTGCAAGCCCAAAGCAGCCCCATGGAGCAAGGGTAGATGCCAATCTTGAGATTCCTAAAGACTTAACTCTTGCAAGCCAAAGAGAATTCCTTCAAAAGACGGGTGAACGTTTAGCTTCCGGTGAAATTACACAGGATGAGTTTCTTGGTGTTGTGCATCAATTTCGACAGCTTTTTGAGGATCAAGATGGTGGAGGAGAGGAGCAGACATCTCCCTTCAATGATGGATTTCCACTTAAGCGACCTAGATATGAAGATTCAGATAAAGCGTTTGTAGATGGCCCAGCATCAAGATTTGTTGGCCTCCAAACAAATGAGCGGCTTCCAGCTTTAGCTGCAGACCGACCATTATTTGATGGGCCTGGTAAGCCATCTGTGAAGAGAGATGGCCCAGCCAAGATAATTTGTGAAGGACCTAATAAATTAAGCCCTAGAATGAATGGACCTCCTAGAGCAGGTTCTTTTCGGTTTGATGGGTCACCAGGACCAATGGGAGGAGGAGGCATTATGCCAATCCAAGGACCAAAAGGTCAGTTTGGAGGTGGGGGCCCTTTGAGATTTCAAGTTCCTCCAGGACCAGTAGGAACACCTCTGTGGTGTGGAGGGACAATTGGTCAAGGAGGACGAGGAGGACGCGGTCGAGGAGGACGCGGTCGACCAGGACGAGGACGAGGACGAGGAGGCAGTATTCGATTTGAAGGTTCAACTCGTGTGACTTTTCAGGGATCTACAGGTGTTAGGAGATTTGAAGGACCAGGGAGTAAGCCTGGGGGTGGTCTGAGGTCTGAGTGCCCTCATGGACAGAGCGTGGGTAGTCTCAGATTTGAGGGGGATCATGGTCCATCAGGGGCAGCAATTAGGTTTGATGGGCCTCATGGTGAGCCAGGTGGTGCTATCAGATTTGAGGGCCCTTTGCTACAGCAAGCTGCTGGAATGAGGTTTCAGGGTCCCCAGGGTCAGTCCGTAGCTGGTCTGAGATTGGAAGGATATAATCAACTAGGTGGGAACCTTATTTCTGAGGGCTCACATGCCCAACCAGGTGTTGGGATCAGGTTTGAAGGACCTTTAGTACAAAAGGGAGGTGGAATGAGGTTTGAGGGTCCTGAACCAGGAGGTGGCCTGAGAATTGCATCACCTCTGGGTCAAGGTGGTCCCCGATTTGAAGGTTGTCACTCTCTAAGGTTTGATGGACAGCCAGGTCAGCCATCACTTTTGCCAAGATTGGATGGAACACAAGGCCAGCCAGGTCCTAGATTGGAAAGAACTCTTCAGCCAGGTCCACAGAGATTTGCTGGGCCACCTGGACAGCAGGTTCAACCGAGATTTGGTAGTGTACCTCCAAGATTTCATGGGCCACAACAGGAGCAAGCATCAAGATCTGATATTCCTCTCGGTCTGCAAGGTCCCCAATATGACATCCATCCTTCACAAAGGCTTGAATCTTTCAATCAGACTGGCCCATATAATGACCCACCTGGCAATGCTTTGAATGTTCCGTCTGAAGGACTACAATTCCAAAGGCATGAAGAGATATTTGATACACCTCAAGGACCAAATTGTAATGGACCTCATGGCCCTGGAAACCAGAATTTCCCAAATGCCCTTACCAGAGCTTCAGGACACTCTTTTGATGAAAAGAATCTTCAGAGTTCTCCGTTGGGAAACTTGGGCAATTTACCTAGTCCGATGTCAGGAGGAGATATTCAGCCATCTCAAAAGGTTGTGACTGGTGTTGCTCAGCCAGTAGCATTTGGCCAAGGACAACAGTTTTTACCAGTTCATCCACAGAATGCTGGAGCTTTCATTCCAAATCCTTCAGGAGGTCTTCCTGAAGCATATCCTGATCATCATCTCAGTGAGGTGGATGTAAATGAATTGTTTTCAAAACTGGTAAAAGCAGGAATTCTCAAATTGTCACAGCCTGATTCAACTGCAACCCAGGAAAAGGAGGCTGATGCTCAGCATCCCCCTGAAGAGGGGAAGGATCAGAATGAAGATCAAGATGTTCCAGATCTCACTCATTTTACAACTGAAGAATTGAAACAACGTTATGACAGTGTCATAAACCGGCTGTACACTGGGATTCAGTGTTCTTCTTGTGGAATGAGGTTTCCGACATCCCAGAGAGATGTTTATGCAGATCACTTGGACTGGCATTATCGGCAAAATAGAAGTGAGAAAGATGTTAGCAGAAAGGTCACTCATAGACGTTGGTACTGCAGTTTAACAGCCTGGATAGAATTTGAAGAAATAGCTGATCTGGAAGAAGGTGCAGAACGCCGGTGTTTCGAAAAGGTTCATCAAGAGGTTGTCCTCAAATCTCAGGAGGCTGCTAAAGAAAAGGAGTTCCACAGTGTCCCTGCTGGACCAGCTGGAGCACTTGAGAGTTGTGAAGTCTGTCAAGAACAATTTGAACAGTACTGGGATGGAGAGGAGGAAGAATGGCACTTAAAAAATGCTATTGGAGTAGACGGAAAGATTTACCATCCATCGTGTTATGCAGGTGACCAAAACACATCTTCTTTTGCTTGTACACCATCTGCCATCAAGACGCCAGTTGAAAACCCTTGGAACATTATGTTGAACACTGTCAAAAACGATTTGCAAGAACCCCATGAAAGTCCCCAAGTTAAGGAAGAGCAAACAGATGCCCCACCAGCCTGTGCAGAAGAAAGTGTAGCAACCCCCACTGACATAAAAACAGAAGAGGACACAGTTGAGTCAGTTTAGATAAAATGAGAAAGTTATGGTTTTGGTTTTGTAACAAAGGCTGCTGTTGGACCTAGAAAGTGAAGCTTTTTTTATGTATTTAGAGACATCTCTATAAATTGACTAGCTGAGGCAGGGTCTCAGCTGTCATTTGGTTTATAAATAGGTTTTAGTATTTGCATTTCCTACTTCCTGCATGGTTTCAGGTGCTTGTTGTGGGAAAGTTCTCTAGATGAGTGCAAATTTAACCAAATGAAATTATATGTGTAAAAATGTGCGATTTTCACTTGTGAACTGTAAATTAAATAAAAATATTTTGCTCTACTAAAACAGTTGAGTTCATGTCCTCATCCTTGTGCGACTCCAACATTCCTCCATCCCACCCCTCTGAAGAAGCTGTGACACTACATTCTCACATAAGTGTTTGCTTCAAGACTCATCTGTGTTGTGAGCTCACACACATCACACTGCAGACGCTGGGGCAGTGTCCATCCTGAGCACAGGCCACTGTCCCTGTCCAGACCAGGCTCTTGGGTCCACCAAGGCCTCTGGTGGCCAGACACCTCCAGGATTGGCATGACATTTCTGCCCTGACTGCCTCAGCACTGTGTTGTCCCTGAACAGTGGGGACTGTGTGGGGATACTTCCTGATAGACACAGCCATGCTTCTGCCCCTTGGCCTGGACTATGTCTGCTGACACCGATGTTGCTTCTGGTATCGGGAGGGTAGAATCTGGGGCACATCTACTATGTACAGAATAGCCCACAACAGCAGATTCTCCTCTGCAAATGACCATGGCCAAGGCCAAGAAGCCTTGACCTGGACAAAATGGGATCAAATAACCATCAGATTTCCCTTGGTCTCTGGGGAGTTCATTGCATGATCGAAAGCATATTTTAAATTATTTAATTAAAAAAAAACCAGTAACAGGAGAGAATATATTTTGTTGATCATGGAACCTAGGATGCAGAAAGCAGCATCCAGAACTGAGTATCCACTGTGGACTTAGCAGTCCCAGAATAAGCAGCAGCTTCAGAAGCTCCCACTAGGAGCATCAACAGCTGGAGTATCCGCTGAGCCAGCATCAGCACTGGTGAGACATGCAGGCCATCATTACATCACAGGTAGCAGATACCCCAGAGAGGCAGCTTGAGCAGCAAGGGTCTGTCCATCTCTGCTGTGAAGAAGCCACAGTGGGGAGGGCACAGTCAGTCAGAGTGTTTGTGGGAGCTAGACTGACATTTGCAACCTTGAGGAGCCACATAGAGATGCCATGGGAGAGCTGAAAGGCAGGCAGTGGTGCTGGCTTGGAGACTGCAGCCAGAGGCTTTGAACCCCAGCACCAGAATAGGTCTGTCAGCAGGCAGCGGAGGGTGATCCTGCAGGGCACCAAGATGCCAGGGTGTGCACCCTAGGTGGACCAGGAAGCAGGTACCTTCCATTCTGAGTGTGTATGCATTCAGGGAACACCAAGGTCCTTGTGGAGATGAGGCAGCATCCCCAAGGATGGAAGCCATGGTGGAAGCAGTGCTGTAGATCCAAGGGAGACTGCTGCTGGAGGGCCCAGGTATGGAGAGGGCAGCAAAGCTTTTGTGCACAGGGTCTGATGCCCTAGCAGCAGACCTTGAACTGCTTAGTGAGGCAGAGCCTTACTCCACCATGAATGTCAAGCTACCATAATGCAGTCCACAGAGGATGCAAGGCAGGACATTCCATCATGCTGAATGGAAGGCTCATAGGGACAGTGAGGCACCTTGAGCCCATGCAGCATGGGAGGTTGAAGGCCCTCAGGCCCCAGGGCTGGGATTGCAAAACTGAATGTGTCGGAGTCAGCAGCCAAAGCCACGTAGCCTCTGTTTGCTGGAGGTGAACAAATAAATGGCTTCCTTAAGACACAACTTCCTGTTTCATGCTAGCTGCACAGAGAGCTCTTTGGAAGAGGTCTGCAGCTACTCAGCTATGGTGACACAATCTTTGTCCCAGGACAAAGTTCTTAGGGCCAGGCTAGCAGGCCATGAAGTGCCTCTGAAGCTCAGAGCAAAAGTTTTAGAGACTCTTGTGTGAACTGGGTTGTTGCATTCAAGGGATCTGCAACAAATTTTTGGTTGTGGGTCTCTTTATATTTAGAACATTTTGCTTCAGATTCATTATGACTTGGACAGCTCTACAGAGATTTCAGGGAATATGAGGAGCCAGGCCCAGATCTTGAGATTTCAGTGGATCTTTAAGGCCAGTATCAGAACTGACTGTTTGAACTGTTCAGACTTAAGAAATGGGATGGACAAGAGTGGTTCATTGCAATGGGACGATTTTGATTTCAGACACACACGTGTGCACACACACACACACACATACAAACACAAACACACAATTAAATGTGATGAATTACAAACTGTTTTGTGTAGAAATGTAACTGTTTGTGTAAAAGTGAAACTGTTTTTTGTAGGAATAGAGAAGTTTGTTTTTTTCTGCCCAGGCTCAAGATGAAGCTTCAAAAAATATAAAGTAAGGGGGATTTGTTATATTCTTCAGTCTATTTAATTTAATAAAATGTACTGATGAGTAGAAGTTGGAGGAATATTTGCTCCTGGATTAGAGCAGCTCAAATGCAAAACACTTTCTTGTTCTTTGTATGGATAATGTTAGCCTGTATTAATGTACCCTATGTTTTGTTAGCAAGAAATGCAAAAAGTTAAGTCAGATGTTTGGTATATTTTATAAAGTATAAAACGTTCTATTAAGAGTCTACTTTTGGATGTAAGATTGTGAGAATTTTAATTTTGTATACTAATATTCATAACAGAATTATGATGTTACCCTGTTAATGTGAATGGTGATCCGAAGGAGTCCTTAGATTTGATGTGGTTTCATCAGGGGTTTATTGATTTTAAAAAGTGCTTGATGTAGCTAAAACTGTTCTAGACTTCCTGGTCCAATATCTATATACAGCCATTCTATCTTGATCATCTTCTACTCCTTTATTAGGAGGTATAGCAGCCATAAAAGAACAGGTGTGTTGCTGTGATTATTCCATCTACTTATAAGCTCTTAGGGAAAGCTGACTAGAGTCAAGGTCTGCGCCCTGAATAAGCTCTTTATATTATTATAAGGGGGAATTTGTGGGGGCCCACCAAGGCTCCCCTGGTAAGACCGTACTCAAGGTCAGAGAATCTGAGCTTGCTTTACCCAGCAGGGCTATAGAATGAGATGATTTGCCCACAGGCAAGGTGACCAGGTATTTTGAAGGGTCTCCACTTGGCTGTACATTGTGCTTTGATCTTGAAAGTGGTACGATTTTGCCTCTCCCCTTTGTACAGTATAAAAAGCCCATTATAATAAATCTTGAGGAGACACGGTATTCACCCTGGGCCCACCCACAGCTATTCTGTATCTCTGTCTTTCTCTGCATCCCTGCCTACATTTCTATCTATTATTTCCTCATTGCGCTCACCTCTCCCAAGAAGCCTTCAACAGTGTGGAGCTATCCTCCCTCATTGGTGGAGCCAATGATGTCTTCAGGTGCCATGGATTTGCTGGTAGTTGTGAGCTGCCTCAATGCAGTGCTGGGAACTGAATTCATTCTTCAGGATTTACATCAAGTGTTCCTAAACGCTGAGGCATATCTCCAACTCCTGTTTCTTTTATGCAGTGTGTGTGTGTTTGTGTGTGTGTGTGTGTGTGTGTGTGTGTGTGTGTGTGTGTGTGTGTGTTTTGCCTGCATGTATGCATGTGCCACACGTGTGCCTGAAGCACATGGAGGCCAGAATAAGGCTTTGGAACTCCTGGGAGGGGGTTATAGATGTTTGTGACTGCCATGTAGATAATGAAATTTGAACCCAAGTCCTTGGAAGAACAGACAATGCTACGAGTTCTTCTACCATCTCCAGCCTTTGTTTTGCCTGACTCCTCACACCTGGAAGGGATCTAATGTTCTCTTCTGTTCTCAATTGTTATTACGGTTTATTTTCATGCTGGCTGTGGTCGCACACACACACACACACACACACACACACACACACACCTTTGATCTCAGTACCAGAGAGGGAGGAGGATCTGTGACTTGGAGGTTAACCTGGTCTACACAGCCAGTAAAAAAAAAGCAACATAATAGGATACTACCCAGTAAACTCAACCTCCAAATTATTTTCAATTTCCTGTGTGTTTGTTTTGCCTGTCACTCTGTACATCATTTACATGCAGTGCTCAAGGAGACCACAAGAGGGTGACAGATACCTTGGAACCATTGCCATAGAGGGTTGAGAGGCACCATATTTTTAAGGTGCTGGGACCTTAAGCCATCTCTCTGGCCCCTGTACTTAGAATTCCTAAGGGAAACTAGAGACTCTAATATAGAACAGTGAGGAAAGCTTTAAGGAACAGACATATTTATCTTCAGGGAGACCTCAAGCAGAGAGCAGAGTGAAACCTTGAGATCTAGAGATCCAAAAACTGACAATGTAAAAACAGGTTTTATGCACCACCACACTCTGAAGCAAAAAATATCTTCTTAAGATTCGCAGAGCACGGCTTGTCGTGGTGGTGGTAGTGGTGGTGGTGGTGGTGGTGGTGGTGCTGGTGCTGGTGCTGGTGCTGGTGGTGGTGACACAAGCTTTTAATCCCAGTACTCGGGAGCCAGAGCCAGGTGGATCTCTGTGAGTTTGAGGGCAGCCTGGTCTACATATTGAGGTCCAGAAGAGGCAGCAAAACTACACAAGGAAACCCTGTCTTGAAAAAATAAAAACAAACAAACAAAGAAAGGAAGATTGGCAGAGCAGGCAAGCAGACATCTGAGAAGGAACACACATGTTGCTGCTTTGAGCTTGGGCATTAAAATTCAAACCCTTGTATGGAGGGATAGAATGGCAGTGATCTCCAAAGCTCAACCTCACTTTGTAGGCCAGGCAGGCCTCAAACTCAGAGGCCTCCTGGAGTGCTGGGATTAAAGGCTTGTGTCACCACCACCACCAGGCTAGTCAACTCTTACTGAGGACAGCAGGCAGTCTAAGATGGTGGCCCTTTCCTTCAGATGGAGCCTGTAAGGTCAAGTCTAAAATGATGGACCTTTCCCTAGGTTGGAGCCGGTAAAGTTAAGTCTAGACTGTCCCAGTAAGAGGGCACCTTCTGGGAACCCAACTTTTGAACACTCTGGAACCCCATTGAAACAGTTACCTGGGCCTTTTTGTGTCTGTAGGGAAAGGAGCCTCCGTGGCTTCTGGAAGCGGCCAGAGTTTCCCAGTGAAACTGTGGCGTTTCTTCCGCGAGGTTCCCCTGGATTGTTCCCCATCCTTCCTCCTTGATCATCCTCTGGTGAAGTCACAGCCCCTAGAGACCTGGGGAGCGTGGCCCAGGTGTTAGAAGGGAGGCATGGTGTGGAGCAGCTTCAGCTTTGGCAGCACTGACTGCAGAGAGAGGCGGCCTAGGTGCCATGTCAGAGCAGTCTCTGGCTGAGGCCAGGTCTCTGGGGACAAGGGAGGACACATGTCGGGATTATCAGTCCTTGTTGGAAGACCTGACCTTCAATGGCAAACCTCACATCAATATGCTGACCATAGTAACCTAGGAGAACCTGCCCTTCGCCAGGAAGATCCTCTCTCATTGAGGCCCCAAAAGCCAAGGTTCCTCCTGACAGAAGCTTCCTCTTATGTACCTGATGGATTCTATCGTGGAAAACATTGAAAGAGAGTATCTGGCGGCCTTTACTAACAATCTAGTTGCAACATTGATTTGTGTGTTTGATAAGGTGGATGAAAATGCTAGAAAAAGTTTATTAAATTACGTTCCACATGGGATGAAATATTCCCTTTGAAGAAACTGTGTCTTGGATGTCAGAGTGAATTCATTAGATCCTTCTTAGCCTATTAAACCTCTACCCCCTAATGGGAAGACATGTAGCAGCCACGTAAAGCCCACATTTTTAAATAAACAACCTGAGGAGCCTTCAGCACCTGGCACAGTGGTCAGCTGCCCCAGTATCTCCACTCCTCTGATTGTACCTGACATACAAAAGAATCTTCCTGAAAAACAACTCATAAGACAACAGTTGTGGTGATGTTTTATTGGTGCTGAAATGTGATATTGTATGTGTATGTTGATCAATAAAGTTTGCCTGGAGATCAGAGGTCACAAAGAAAGCCATAAACAGCAGTCAGGTGTTGGTAGCACACACCCTTAATCCCTTAATCCGATCATGGGACAGGAGTGGTCTCTGTGACACACCCTGTATTTCTAGTAGCAACCATAGAGACCTGGAGGTCTGTATAGATAGGCAGTGAAGAGGAAGTGATGTGGCTGGGCTTAGAGCCAATGAGAAGGCAGAACAGGAAGCCTATAAAAGCAGAGGTTAGACAGGAAGAAGCTCTCTCTGTGAAAGCTACAGCGGGCTGGTCAGGTAAGGCCCCTGGTGGCTTTTTGTTATTTCTCTCATCTCTTCGGCTATTACCCCTGTATTTGGCTCTGTGTTTCTTATTTAATAAGACTCTTTAGAAATTCATCTACAAACAATTACTTGCAGAACAAAAGCAGTTGTCCAAACTTTAGCAAAAAAAGCTGGAGCTTGAGTTAGAAGAAGCTAAGGCACAACTGGCAGTATCTCTTAGCATTCAGCAGGAGACAGCCAACTTGGGTGCTGGATCAGCACCATCTAAATTACCTGTTCCACAGATTCCCACCATGGCCTTTAACACTCCCCATCAGGTTCCTGTAAAACCTGACAAAAGCCGTCCAGGTCCATCCTTACAAATTCGAGAACTGAAAGGAACTACCCGGGATCCCCGTCTTAACAGGAGGAGCCAACATTTTTCCCATGGCAAAGAGCAGAGTCATAGGAAGGAATTTGTAATGAACACATTCAACAAGGCTGATGTTAAAACAGGTCAAACTGTCCCCTCTGAAAAACTCAATTCGGCCAAGCAAGAAACAAGTGAATCAAGTGAAAGAATAACCAAGCAAGAACTTGAGCAGTTAGATTCTAAATCTGAATCTAAATCACCTTTGAAAAACAAATTATCCCACCCCAAAGACTTGAAAAGTCAAGAATCAGAATGGATGAGGTTGTGCGATATGAACAAGAGAGATCCAATTATAAAAATGTATCTTCAGGATAGAGCTGAGGGCAAAGATGAAGATGTCAAAGAAAAGAGAAGAACTGCAGAGAAAAAGGATAAAGATGAGCACATGAAATCATCTGAACACAGGCTGATTGGAGGTGGAAGTCAAATCATAAATGGCATTGTGCAAAAACAGGACATGGTTCCAGAAGAATTGGAAAACCAGGGGACAAAACCAGGGAGATCAAACACTCGAAAGAGATCAAGATCGAGGTCACCTAAGTCTTGGTCACCAACTATACATTCCCCAAAGGGAAGAGATAAATGGTCACCCAAAGAAAGGCAGAAAAGTGTGTTTCCAACTTTGGCCCCCACAGCTGGAAAGATGCATCAGTCAGGACTTACACAGTCACATAGGGAAGAAAGAAATGTTAAGAAAAGTGCTAAGCAGGATGTTCGAGATCCCAGACTGCTGAAAAAGATGCATGAAGGTCGGCCTCAGGAAACGGCAAGTAAACATTCTATGAGGTCAGATGCTGAGCCAAAAGAGAATATAGAGAATTGGCAAAGCTCTAAGTCTGCAGAAAGATGGAAATCTGGTTGGGAAGAGAGTCAAATCTTCCAACAGTGTGATGACCAGAGTAAAGCACCTCATCTAAGGCATAAGGAGAGCTGGTCAAGCACAAAAGGAATCTTGTCACCTGCAAGCCCAAAGCAGCCCCATGGAGCAAGGGTAGATGCCAATCTTGAGATTCCTAAAGACTTAACTCTTGCAAGCCAAAGAGAATTCCTTCAAAAGACGGGTGAACGTTTAGCTTCCGGTGAAATTACACAGGATGAGTTCCTTGGTGTTGTGCATCAATTTCGACAGCTTTTTGAGGATCAAGATGGTGGAGGAGAGGAGCAGACATCTCCCTTCAATGATGGATTTCCACTTAAGCGACCTAGATATGAAGATTCAGATAAAGCGTTTGTAGATGGCCCAGCATCAAGATTTGTTGGCCTCCAAACAAATGAGCGGCTTCCAGCTTTAGCTGCAGACCGACCATTATTTGATGGGCCTGGTAAGCCATCTGTGAAGAGAGATGGCCCAGCCAAGATAATTTGTGAAGGACCTAATAAATTAAGCCCTAGAATGAATGGACCTCCTAGAGCAGGTTCTTTTCGGTTTGATGGGTCACCAGGACCAATGGGAGGAGGAGGCATTATGCCAATCCAAGGACCAAAAGGTCAGTTTGGAGGTGGGGGCCCTTTGAGATTTCAAGTTCCTCCAGGACCAGTAGGAACACCTCTGTGGTGTGGAGGGACAATTGGTCAAGGAGGACGAGGAGGACACGGTCGAGGAGGACGCGGTCGACCAGGACGAGGACGAGGACGAGGAGGCAGTATTCGATTTGAAGGTTCAACTCGTGTGACTTTTCAGGGATCTACAGGTGTTAGGAGATTTGAAGGACCAGGGAGTAAGCCTGGGGGTGGTCTGAGGTCTGAGTGCCCTCATGGACAGAGCGTGGGTAGTCTCAGATTTGAGGGGGATCATGGTCCATCAGGGGCAGCAATTAGGTTTGATGGGCCTCATGGTGAGCCAGGTGGTGCTATCAGATTTGAGGGCCCTTTGCTACAGCAAGCTGCTGGAATGAGGTTTCAGGGTCCCCAGGGTCAGTCCGTAGCTGGTCTGAGATTGGAAGGATATAATCAACTAGGTGGGAACCTTATTTCTGAGGGCTCACATGCCCAACCAGGTGTTGGGATCAGGTTTGAAGGACCTTTAGTACAAAAGGGAGGTGGAATGAGGTTTGAGGGTCCTGAACCAGGAGGTGGCCTGAGAATTGCATCACCTCTGGGTCAAGGTGGTCCCCGATTTGAAGGTTGTCACTCTCTAAGGTTTGATGGACAGCCAGGTCAGCCATTACTTTTGCCAAGATTGGATGGAACACAAGGCCAGCCAGGTCCTAGATTGGAAAGAACTCTTCAGCCAGGTCCACAGAGATTTGCTGGGCCACCTGGACAGCAGGTTCAACCGAGATTTGGTAGTGTACCTCCAAGATTTCATGGGCCACAACAGGAGCAAGCATCAAGATCTGATATTCCTCTCGGTCTGCAAGGTCCCCAATATGACATCCATCCTTCACAAAGGCTTGAATCTTTCAATCAGACTGGCCCATATAATGACCCACCTGGCAATGCTTTGAATGTTCCGTCTGAAGGACTACAATTCCAAAGGCATGAACAGATATTTGATACACCTCAAGGACCAAATTGTAATGGACCTCATGGCCCTGGAAACCAGAATTTCCCAAATGCCCTTACCAGAGCTTCAGGACACTCTTTTGATGAAAAGAATCTTCAGAGTTCTCAGTTGGGAAACTTGGGCAATTTACCTAGTCCGATGTCAGGAGGAGATATTCAGCCATCTCAAAAGGTTGTGACTGGTGTTGCTCAGCCAGTAGCATTTGGCCAAGGACAACAGTTTTTACCAGTTCATCCACAGAATGCTGGAGCTTTCATTCCAAATCCTTCAGGAGGTCTTCCTGAAGCATATCCTGATCATCATCTCAGTGAGCTGGATGTAAATGAATTGTTTTCAAAACTGGTAAAAGCAGGAATTCTCAAATTGTCACAGCCTGATTCAACTGCAACCCAGGAAAAGGAGGCTGATGCTCAGCATCCCCCTGAAGAGGGGAAGGATCAGAATGAAGATCAAGATGTTCCAGATCTCACTCATTTTACAACTGAAGAATTGAAACAACGTTATGACAGTGTCATAAACCGGCTGTACACTGGGATTCAGTGTTCTTCTTGTGGAATGAGGTTTCCCACATCCCAGAGAGATGTTTATGCAGATCACTTGGACTGGCATTATCGGCAAAATAGAAGTGAGAAAGATGTTAGCAGAAAGGTCACTCATAGACGTTGGTACTGCAGTTTAACAGCCTGGATAGAATTTGAAGAAATAGCTGATCTGGAAGAAGGTGCAGAACGCCGGTGTTTCGAAAAGGTTCATCAAGAGGTTGTCCTCAAATCTCAGGAGGCTGCTAAAGAAAAGGAGTTCCACAGTGTCCCTGCTGGACCAGCTGGAGCACTTGAGAGTTGTGAAGTCTGTCAAGAACAATTTGAACAGTACTGGGATGGAGAGGAGGAAGAATGGCACTTAAAAAATGCTATTGGAGTAGACGGAAAGATTTACCATCCATCGTGTTATGCAGGTGACCAAAACACATCTTCTTTTGCTTGTACACCATCTGCCATCAAGACGCCA
Source organism: Peromyscus maniculatus bairdii (assembly GCF_049852395.1). Taxonomy (NCBI): domain Eukaryota; kingdom Metazoa; phylum Chordata; class Mammalia; order Rodentia; family Cricetidae; genus Peromyscus; species Peromyscus maniculatus. The sequence continues at coordinate 16,081,359 of NC_134852.1, read as the reverse complement.
GTTGAAAACCCTGGGAACATTATGTTGAACACTGTCAAAAACGATTTGCAAGAACCCCATGAAAGTCCCCAAGTTAAGGAAGAGCAAACAGATCCCCCACCAGCCTGTGCAGAAGAAAGTGTAGCAACCCCCACTGACATAAAAACAGAAGAGGACACAGTTGAGTCAGTTTAGATAAAATGAGAAAGTTATGGTTTTGGTTTTGTAACAAAAGCTGCTGTTGGACCTAGAAAGTGAAGCTTTTTTTATGTATTTAGAGACATCTCTATAAATTGACTAGCTGAGGCAGGGTCTCAGCTGTCATTTGGTTTATAAATAGGTTTTAGTATTTGCATTTCCTACTTCCTGCATGGTTTCAGGTGCTTGTTGTGGGAAAGTTCTCTAGATGAGTGCAAATTTAACCAAATGAAATTGTATGTGTAAAAATGTGTGATTTTCACTTGTGAACTGTAAATTTAAATAAAAATATTTTGCTCTACTAAAACAGTTGAGTTCATGTCCTCATCCTTGTGCGACTCCAACATTCCTCCATCCCACCCCTCTGAAGAAGCTGTGACACTACATTCTCACATAAGTGTTTGCTTCAAGACTCATCTGTGTTGTGAGCTCACACACATCACACTGCAGACGCTGGGGCAGTGTTCATCCTGAGCACAGGCCACTGTCCCTGTCCAGACCAGGCTCTTGGGTCCACCAAGGCCTCTGGTGGCCAGACACCTCCAGGATTGGCATGACATTTCTGCCCTGACTGCCTCAGCACTGTGTTGTCCCTGAACAGTGGGGACTGTGTGGGGATACTTCCTGATAGACACAGCCATGCTTCTGCCCCTTGGCCTGGACTATGTCTGCTGACACCGATGTTGCTTCTGGTATCGGGAGGGTAGAATCTGGGGCACATCTACTATGTACAGAATAGCCCACAACAGCAGATTCTCCTCTGCAAATGACCATGGCCAAGGCCAAGAAGCCTTGACCTGGACAAAATGGGATCAAATAACCATCAGATTTCCCTTGGTCTCTGGGGAGTTCATTGCATGATCGAAAGCATATTTTAAATTATTTAATTAAAAAAAAACCAGTAACAGGAGAGAATATATTTTGTTGATCATGGAACCTAGGATGCAGAAAGCAGCATCCAGAACTGAGTATCCACTGTGGACTTAGCAGTCCCAGAATAAGCAGCAGCTTCAGAAGCTCCCACTAGGAGCATCAACAGCTGGAGTATCCGCTGACCCAGCATCAGCACTGGTGAGACATGCAGGCCATCATTACATCACAGGTAGCAGATACCCCAGAGAGGCAGCTTGAGCAGCAAGGGTCTGTCCATCTCTGCTGTGAAGAAGCCACAGTGGGGAGGGC
>NC_134852.1:16067500-16075000 GCF_049852395.1 Peromyscus maniculatus bairdii | reverse complement strand
ACACCCTGTATTTCTAGTAGCAACCATAGAGACCTGGAGGTCTGTATAGATAGGCAGTGAAGAGGAAGTGATGTGGCTGGGCTTAGAGCCAATGAGAAGGCAGAACAGAACAGGAAGCCTATAAAAGCAGAGGTTAGACAGGAAGAAGCTCTCTCTGTGAAAGCTACAGCGGGCTGGTAAGGTAAGGCCCCTGGTGGCTTTTTGTTATTTCTCTCATCTCTTCGGCTATTACCCCTGTATTTGGCTCTGTGTTTCTTATTTAATAAGACTCTTTAGAAATTCGTCTACAAACAATTACTTGCAGAACAAAAGCAGTTGTCAAAACTTTAGCAAAAAAAGCTGGAGCTTGAGTTAGAAGAAGCTAAGGCACAACTGGCAGTATCTCTTAGCATTCAGCAGGAGACAGCCAACTTGGGTGCTGGATCAGCACCATCTAAATTACCTGTTCCACAGATTCCCACCATGGCCTTTAACACTCCCCATCAGGTTCCTGTAAAACCTGACAAAAGCCGTCCAGGTCCATCCTTACAAATTCGAGAACTGAAAGGAACTACCCGGGATCCCCGTCTTAACAGGAGGAGCCAACATTTTTCCCATGGCAAAGAGCAGAGTCATAGGAAGGAATTTGTAATGAACACATTCAACAAGGCTGATGTTAAAACAGGTCAAACTGTCCCCTCTGAAAAACTCAATTTGGCCAAGCAAGAAACAAGTGAATCAAGTGAAAGAATAACCAAGCAAGAACTTGAGCAGTTAGATTCTAAATCTGAATCTAAATCACCTTTGAAAAACAAATTATCCCACCCCAAAGACTTGAAAAGTCAAGAATCAGAATGGATGAGGTTGTGCGATATGAACAAGAGAGATCCAATTATAAAAATGTATCTTCAGGATAGAGCTGAGGGCAAAGATGAAGATGTCAAAGAAAAGAGAAGAACTGCAGAGAAAAAGGATAAAGATGAGCACATGAAATCATCTGAACACAGGCTGATTGGAGGTGGAAGTCAAATCATAAATGGCATTGTGCAAAAACAGGACATGGTTCCAGAAGAATTGGAAAACCAGGGGACAAAACCAGGGAGATCAAACACTCGAAAGAGATCAAGATCGAGGTCACCTAAGTCTTGGTCACCAACTATACATTCCCCAAAGGGAAGAGATAAATGGTCACCCAAAGAAAGGCAGAAAAGTGTGTTTCCAACTTTGGCCCCCACAGCTGGAAAGATGCATCAGTCAGGACTTACACAGTCACATAGGGAAGAAAGAAATGTTAAGAAAAGTGCTAAGCAGGATGTTCGAGATCCCAGACTGCTGAAAAAGATGCATGAAGGTCGGCCTCAGGAAACTGCAAGTAAACATTCTATGAGGTCAGATGCTGAGCCAAAAGAGAATATAGAGAATTGGCAAAGCTCTAAGTCTGCAGAAAGATGGAAATCTGGTTGGGAAGAGAGTCAAATCTTCCAACAGTGTGATGACCAGAGTAAAGCACCTCATCTAAGGCATAAGGAGAGCTGGTCAAGCACAAAAGGAATCTTGTCACCTGCAAGCCCAAAGCAGCTCCATGGAGCAAGGGTAGATGCCAATCTTGAGATTCCTAAAGACTTAACTCTTGCAAGCCAAAGAGAATTCCTTCAAAAGACGGGTGAACGTTTAGCTTCCAGTGAAATTACACAGGATGAGTTCCTTGGTGTTGTGCATCAATTTCGACAGCTTTTTGAGGATCAAGATGGTGGAGGAGAGGAGCAGACATCTCCCTTCAATGATGGATTTCCACTTAAGCGACCTAGATATGAAGATTCAGATAAAGCGTTTGTAGATGGCCCAGCATCAAGATTTGTTGGCCTCCAAACAAATGAGCGGCTTCCAGCTTTAGCTGCAGACCGACCATTATTTGATGGGCCTGGTAAGCCATCTGTGAAGAGAGATGGCCCAGCCAAGATAATTTGTGAAGGACCTAATAAATTAAGCCCTAGAATGAATGGACCTCCTAGAGCAGGTTCTTTTCGGTTTGATGGGTCACCAGGACCAATGGGAGGAGGAGGCATTATGCCAATCCAAGGACCAAAAGGTCAGTTTGGAGGTGGGGGCCCTTTGAGATTTCAAGTTCCTCCAGGACCAGTAGGAACACCTCTGTGGTGTGGAGGGACAATTGGTCAAGGAGGACGAGGAGGACGCGGTCGAACAGGACGAGGACGAGGACGAGGAGGCAGTATTCGATTTGAAGGTTCAACTCGTGTGACTTTTCAGGGATCTACAGGTGTTAGGAGATTTGAAGGACCAGGGAGTAAGCCTGGGGGTGGTCTGAGGTCTGAGTGCCCTCATGGACAGAGCGTGGGTAGTCTCAGATTTGAGGGGGATCATGGTCCATCAGGGGCAGCAATTAGGTTTGATGGGCCTCATGGTGAGCCAGGTGGTGCTATCAGATTTGAGGGCCCTTTGCTACAGCAAGCTGCTGGAATGAGGTTTCAGGGTCCCCAGGGTCAGTCCGTAGCTGGTCTGAGATTGGAAGGATATAATCAACTAGGTGGGAACCTTATTTCTGAGGGCTCACATGCCCAACCAGGTGTTGGGATCAGGTTTGAAGGACCTTTAGTACAAAAGGGAGGTGGGATGAGGTTTGAGGGTCCTGAACCAGGAGGTGGCCTGAGAATTGCATCACCTCTGGGTCAAGGTGGTCCCCGATTTGAAGGTTGTCACTCTCTAAGGTTTGATGGACAGCCAGGTCAGCCATCACTTTTGCCAAGATTGGATGGAACACAAGGCCAGCCAGGTCCTAGATTGGAAAGAACTCTTCAGCCAGGTCCACAGAGATTTGCTGGGCCACCTGGACAGCAGGTTCAACCGAGATTTGGTAGTGTACCTCCAAGATTTCATGGGCCACAACAGGAGCAAGCATCAAGATCTGATATTCCTCTCGGTCTGCAAGGTCCCCAATATGACATCCATCCTTCACAAAGGCTTGAATCTTTCAATCAGACTGGCCCATATAATGACCCACCTGGCAATGCTTTGAATGTTCCGTCTGAAGGACTACAATTCCAAAGGCATGAACAGATATTTGATACACCTCAAGGACCAAATTGTAATGGACCTCATGGCCCTGGAAACCAGAATTTCCCAAATGCCCTTACCAGAGCTTCAGGACACTCTTTTGATGAAAAGAATCTTCAGAGTTCTCAGTTGGGAAACTTGGGCAATTTACCTAGTCCGATGTCAGGAGGAGATATTCAGCCATCTCAAAAGGTTGTGACTGGTGTTGCTCAGCCAGTAGCATTTGGCCAAGGACAACAGTTTTTACCAGTTCATCCACAGAATGCTGGAGCTTTCATTCCAAATCCTTCAGGAGGTCTTCCTGAAGCATATCCTGATCATCATCTCAGTGAGGTGGATGTAAATGAATTGTTTTCAAAACTGGTAAAAGCAGGAATTCTCAAATTGTCACAGCCTGATTCAACTGCAACCCAGGAAAAGGAGGCTGATGCTCAGCATCCCCCTGAAGAGGGGAAGGATCAGAATGAAGATCAAGATGTTCCAGATCTCACTCATTTTACAACTGAAGAATTGAAACAACGTTATGACAGTGTCATAAACCGGCTGTACACTGGGATTCAGTGTTCTTCTTGTGGAATGAGGTTTCCGACATCCCAGAGAGATGTTTATGCAGATCACTTGGACTGGCATTATCGGCAAAATAGAAGTGAGAAAGATGTTAGCAGAAAGGTCACTCATAGACGTTGGTACTGCAGTTTAACAGCCTGGATAGAATTTGAAGAAATAGCTGATCTGGAAGAAGGTGCAGAACGCCGGTGTTTCGAAAAGGTTCATCAAGAGGTTGTCCTCAAATCTCAGGAGGCTGCTAAAGAAAAGGAGTTCCACAGTGTCCCTGCTGGACCAGCTGGAGCACTTGAGAGTTGTGAAGTCTGTCAAGAACAATTTGAACAGTACTGGGATGGAGAGGAGGAAGAATGGCACTTAAAAAATGCTATTGGAGTAGACGGAAAGATTTACCATCCATCGTGTTATGCAGGTGACCAAAACACATCTTCTTTTGCTTGTACACCATCTGCCATCAAGACGCCAGTTGAAAACCCTTGGAACATTATGTTGAACACTGTCAAAAACGATTTGCAAGAACCCCATGAAAGTCCCCAAGTTAAGGAAGAGCAAACAGATGCCCCACCAGCCTGTGCAGAAGAAAGTGTAGCAACCCCCACTGACATAAAAACAGAAGAGGACACAGTTGAGTCAGTTTAGATAAAATGAGAAAGTTATGGTTTTGGTTTTGTAACAAAGGCTGCTGTTGGACCTAGAAAGTGAAGCTTTTTTTATGTATTTAGAGACATCTCTATAAATTGACTAGCTGAGGCAGGGTCTCAGCTGTCATTTGGTTTATAAATAGGTTTTAGTATTTGCATTTCCTACTTCCTGCATGGTTTCAGGTGCTTGTTGTGGGAAAGTTCTCTAGATGAGTGCAAATTTAACCAAATGAAATTATATGTGTAAAAATGTGCGATTTTCACTTGTGAACTGTAAATTAAATAAAAATATTTTGCTCTACTAAAACAGTTGAGTTCATGTCCTCATCCTTGTGCGACTCCAACATTCCTCCATCCCACCCCTCTGAAGAAGCTGTGACACTACATTCTCACATAAGTGTTTGCTTCAAGACTCATCTGTGTTGTGAGCTCACACACATCACACTGCAGACGCTGGGGCAGTGTCCATCCTGAGCACAGGCCACTGTCCCTGTCCAGACCAGGCTCTTGGGTCCACCAAGGCCTCTGGTGGCCAGACACCTCCAGGATTGGCATGACATTTCTGCCCTGACTGCCTCAGCACTGTGTTGTCCCTGAACAGTGGGGACTGTGTGGGGATACTTCCTGATAGACACAGCCATGCTTCTGCCCCTTGGCCTGGACTATGTCTGCTGACACCGATGTTGCTTCTGGTATCGGGAGGGTAGAATCTGGGGCACATCTACTATGTACAGAATAGCCCACAACAGCAGATTCTCCTCTGCAAATGACCATGGCCAAGGCCAAGAAGCCTTGACCTGGACAAAATGGGATCAAATAACCATCAGATTTCCCTTGGTCTCTGGGGAGTTCATTGCATGATCGAAAGCATATTTTAAATTATTTAATTAAAAAAAAACCAGTAACAGGAGAGAATATATTTTGTTGATCATGGAACCTAGGATGCAGAAAGCAGCATCCAGAACTGAGTATCCACTGTGGACTTAGCAGTCCCAGAATAAGCAGCAGCTTCAGAAGCTCCCACTAGGAGCATCAACAGCTGGAGTATCCGCTGAGCCAGCATCAGCACTGGTGAGACATGCAGGCCATCATTACATCACAGGTAGCAGATACCCCAGAGAGGCAGCTTGAGCAGCAAGGGTCTGTCCATCTCTGCTGTGAAGAAGCCACAGTGGGGAGGGCACAGTCAGTCAGAGTGTTTGTGGGAGCTAGACTGACATTTGCAACCTTGAGGAGCCACATAGAGATGCCATGGGAGAGCTGAAAGGCAGGCAGTGGTGCTGGCTTGGAGACTGCAGCCAGAGGCTTTGAACCCCAGCACCAGAATAGGTCTGTCAGCAGGCAGCGGAGGGTGATCCTGCAGGGCACCAAGATGCCAGGGTGTGCACCCTAGGTGGACCAGGAAGCAGGTACCTTCCATTCTGAGTGTGTATGCATTCAGGGAACACCAAGGTCCTTGTGGAGATGAGGCAGCATCCCCAAGGATGGAAGCCATGGTGGAAGCAGTGCTGTAGATCCAAGGGAGACTGCTGCTGGAGGGCCCAGGTATGGAGAGGGCAGCAAAGCTTTTGTGCACAGGGTCTGATGCCCTAGCAGCAGACCTTGAACTGCTTAGTGAGGCAGAGCCTTACTCCACCATGAATGTCAAGCTACCATAATGCAGTCCACAGAGGATGCAAGGCAGGACCATCATGCTGAATGGAAGGCTCATAGGGACAGTGAGGCACCTTGAGCCCATGCAGCATGGGAGGTTGAAGGCCCTCAGGCCCCAGGGCTGGGATTGTAAAACTGAATGTGTCGGAGTCAGCAGCCAAAGCCACGTAGCCTCTGTTTGCTGGAGGTGAACAAATAAATGGCTTCCTTAAGACACAACTTCCTGGTTTATGCTAGCTGCACAGAGAGCTCTTTGGAAGAGGTCTGCAGCTACTCAGCTATGGTGACACAATCTTTGTCCCAGGACAAAGTTCTTAGGGCCAGGCTAGCAGGCCATGAAGTGCCTCTGAAGCTCAGAGCAAAAGTTTTAGAGACTCTTGTGTGAACTGGGTTGTTGCATTCAAGGGATCTGCAACAAATTTTTGGTTGTGGGTCTCTTTATATTTAGAACATTTTGCTTCAGATTCATTATGACTTGGACAGCTCTACAGAGATTTCAGGGAATATGAGGAGCCAGGCCCAGATCTTGAGATTTCAGTGGATCTTTAAGGCCAGTATCAGAACTGACTGTTTGAACTGTTCAGACTTAAGAAATGGGATGGACAAGAGTGGTTCATTGCAATGGGACAATTTTGATTTCAGACACACACGTGTGCGCGCACACACACACACACATACAAACACAAACACACAATTAAATGTGATGAATTACAAACTGTTTTGTGTAGAAATGTAACTGTTTGTGTAAAAATGAAACTGTTTTTTGTAGGAATAGAGAAGTTTGTTTTTTTCTGCCCAGGCTCAAGATGAAGCTTCAAAAAATATAAAGTAAGGGGGATTTGTTATATTCTTCAGTCTATTTAATTTAATAAAATGTACTGATGAGTAGAAGTTGGAGGAATATTTGCTCCTGGATTAGAGCAGCTCAAATGCAAAACACTTTCTTGTTCTTTGTATGGATAATGTTAGCCTGTATTAATGTACCCTATGTTTTGTTAGCAAGAAATGCAAAAAGTTAAGTCAGATGTTTGGTATATTTTATAAAGTATAAAACGTTCTATTAAGAGTCTACTTTTGGATGTAAGATTGTGAGAATTTTAATTTTGTATACTAATATTCATAACAGAATTATGATGTTACCCTGTTAATGTGAATGGTGATCCGAAGGAGTCCTTAGATTTGATGTGGTTTCATCAGGGGTTTATTGATTTTAAAAAGTGCTTGATGTAGCTAAAACTGTTCTAGACTTCCTGGTCCAATATCTATATACAGCCATTCTATCTTGATCATCTTCTACTCCTTTATTAGGAGGTATAGCAGCCATAAAAGAACAGGTGTGTTGCTGTGATTATTCCATCTACTTATAAGCTCTTAGGGAAAGCTGACTAGAGTCAAGGTCTGCGCCCTGAATAAGCTCTTTATATTATTATAAGGGGGAATTTGTGGGGGCCCACCAAGGCTCCCCTGGTAAGACCGTACTCAAGGTCAGAGAATCTGAGCTTGCTTTACCCAGCAGGGCTATAGAATGAGATGATTTGCCCACAGGCAAGGTGACCAGGTATTTTGAAGGGTCTCCACTTGGCTGTACATT